>NC_056743.1:722268228-722573228 GCF_019279795.1 Protopterus annectens | reverse complement strand
ATGTTGTTTTATTTGCCTGTTGAGGCTGAGGAGTGTGCTTTTCCATTGTTGGGGCCTTGTCTGTAGACAACAACTTTTTACGTTTGTTGTAAAGTTTGTTCATGCTGGATTTCCACCAGGGTGGCTTGTTTTTACTTGAGGCTCTGACTTTGATTCTGTCTGGAACAGCCGAGTCTATGCACTTATACAAGTGGTTGTACAGTGCTTTAGTGTAAGCTTTGGTGCAGTTACCACTTCCAGATGGGGGTGGGAATTGGAAGGCATTAATACCTTCCCCTAGGAGGGTATAGTTTGCTTTGGTGAAGTTTTTTTGTCTGATTTCGCCCTTTGTGAGTTCTGGTATTAGTGCCAGTTTGAAGGCGACTGATTTGTGATCAGATTTCACTAATGATGGTCCGACAGTTGTGGTGGTGTACCTGTTTACCATATTAGTGAGGACCAGATCTCAAATGTTTGTTCTTCTTCTTCGAGTTTGAACAATTTGTTCCAGGGCATTTGAGTTAACAAAGTCAAGGAACTTTTGCACTAGTGAGTTAGGACTAGATTAGGTTTCCCAGTTGATGGTGGGATAATTGAAATCCCCCATGACAAAGTGTTTGGCAATATTTGGTTTGACTCCAGTTTGGTCAAGTAGGTCTCGTGTGCATCATAGTCCATGGAGGGGGGTCTATAAGTAGCTACGACTTAAATAAGGGTCTTACCTATAGTAATCTGAACTCCATAGAGTTGTCCAATCTAACTGGTCGGGAAGTGAATTTATCCCTAATATAGATAGAAACATCACCTCCTTTCATTCTCACATATTTGTTTTGCAGTCTGAAGGTGTGGAAGGCATTGTAGCCTTGCACAGCCAGAGTACTCTCTGAGGCCTTGAACCAGGTTTCTGTGACTGCACAGACAGCTACATCCTCCAGTGACAGAAGCGCTTCCAGGGAGTGCAGTTTTTGGTTTAAGCTGCTAGCGTTTAGCAGCATAATCCTTATTTTGTTATAGTTGGAAATTTTCACATCAGCAATTTTGTTTTTGAGACCTTGCCTAAAAAAGGCACTATGGAGGAGGCAAAAGCCTTTCCCAGCCAAAGAGCCTTTCACAGCAGCCGAAAGCCTAGTGGTGCCAGATGGAAACCGTCTCTGGCAAAGCAGTGAGGGTTGTCAATCATGTCATCCCAGGCTGTCAGAAACTGGATCCCCTTTGAATGACACCAAAAACTAAGCCAGTTATTGAAATCAATCATTTTTTGTTTATACTGTGGCATCATTCTAGGTGAGGGTAATATGCTGCACAAGGCTAGGGACATACCTGCCTGGGGCACATACTCGGAGAGTTCAGTCATGACTCTCTTCATATAGTCCAGTACATCTTAGGTCATTCACTCCAACATGAGCTATGACAGAGTCATAATGATACTTGTTGTCAAGAGACTAGAGTGCATGCATGATCTGACAAATCCTGGCACCGGACCGGCAGCTGACCGTGACTTTCCCCTTATCTAACCTGGTGAGTGGGACATCCATGTATCTCACTATGGAATCTCCAGTGAAAAGAAAATTTGGTTTTTGAGTGTTACGCCATAAGGGCTTGGTAGGTAAGACACTGGACACTGGTGTTGCTATGTAATAAGGGCTTGGTAGGTAAGACACTGGACACTGGTGTTGCTATGTACCTTGGGTGCTGTGGAAACTGTGTTAGTTGTAGCAGTCTTGTGTTTTGGAGGTCTCGTGTTTCGGTAAGTTTTTTGAGAGAACCTCCACATATGTTGACTTATGTGTTGGGTGCATGCTGTGTTCATGAGTAGTAGTACTATGTGCATGAGTAGTGGGTAAGTTGACAACCTCTTCAGTGTTACTGCTTCAAGTGTGAGAAAGCAGGGATTCAAGATTCTTGGTGTAACTACATCTCTTGCACTCTGTACAAGAGTGAGTTATTAGTAGAGGGTTGTCAGTGTACATTTGGCAGTTGCTACACTGCCTCAGGAGATCCAAGTCAATAAGGCTGGCAGGAGAAACAAGGGTAGTTCAATTGTCCATAATGCTAGGTTTAAATAACTGTTATCACAAAAGGGGTGCTTTCAGGACTGAACTAGTTTCTGCACCATAGATGGGTATTTCTGGCAAAATTTTTGGCTGGTGGTTTAATAGGTCACAGCTCACTAGCAACACTTCTTAGTCTTAGACCAGAGATATACTAAAGATGAGGACTACACTAATGCACTACATCTGTATCTAAGGGTAAAATTCTCAAAATTATTTGTCTGGCTATGGCACACAATTGCGAGGCAGTGAGTGGTGCTACGCAATGTGCAAACAAGCAGAAAACCGCTGAAACACGGTGCTTAAATAGCAGAAGCTAAAAACTTTAGAAAAAAATTAAAAAATTCAAAAGAACCAATGAGGGTGCTTATTCCAAGCCCTAGACCAATCACCCTTCACAAGACAGGTTCCAATCAGCACACTTCTCTCACAAGGGTACAGAAGGGCCCCTTCCAATCAATGATGGCTTGGAATACAACAGCCAATACAACCAGACCAAGATGCAGCAAATCTGTATCTGGACTATGTTGCAGCTACGAGCTACCCTAATTTTGGTGGGAAACACTAAAAATGTTTTAAACAGCAGAAAAGACAGCAGTTAGACACAAAATATGTTTTAAACAGTAGAAAACAGCAAGGATACACTTAATATTTTAAACAGAAAACAAATCATTTATTTAAGACACTACTTTGTGGGAAAAACAGAACAATCCAAACAGATACTTTGCAAACAGTGAAAAGTAGCAACAATTACTTTGCAACAATGAAAATAGCAAAAAAGCTTTGCAAACAGTGAAAACAGCAACAGAATATAATTTAACAGGCACAGTAAGGCAGAGAAATGGACTACAAACAGTGCAATTTAGTATATAGTATTAAAATACAGTACTAAATAAGCAAAACACAATAAAACATGCAGTAAATAGTATAGTAAAAAAAAAAACAGGCAACTTATGTTTTTTGGAAAACTCAGAAGCCTCTAGTCATCTGGTAACTCAGCTCAGAGTTGTGGCTAGTAGCCCACCCCAGTTTTTCTGGGCTATCTGGAAATCAGAATGACTGTTTGGTTATCCAAGATTCACTGTACATTTGTTTGTTGTTGTTTTTTTTTTTTTTTGTTTTTTTGTTTTGGCAGCAGAAAAGCAATGCTGAAGTTTGTAAAACCACCACCTCAAAGCATTACTTTAACTCAATAAAATCAAGTCCAAGAATACCTAAAAACAAGACAAGAAAAAAGCATTATTTGTCCTACCAGCATACCCCTTTATGTCAAAAAGATGTAGCCAGTTTTTGCCTCAGAATCAGTTGAGAATCCTACAGCAGAAATATATTCAGCAAAAAGGTGTCAGACACGTGTGAATGTAAGTTCAACTCAAACTTATATTTCCTGTTGTCCAATTCCAATACTTCACAGATTTCCTACTCACTGATTCTTTATTTCTCAGACTTTCTAATGATGATACCTGTATTTCTAACATTTCATACTGACTTGGCTCATCTAGAATCCTGATTGTCAGCTTACAACATCTGCTACTGAGTTTCATTACACACTACAGTGACACTGTCAGGTATATAACACAGTATCAAGTGACAATATCTGAAAAGGATATTAAAATAGGTATAATATGGCCAACAGTGAGCATTTGTCTGTGCTTCTATGTCTTCACAAGGTGACTTGAGACACGAGAATATCAAGTATCATGGAAATAGGTTAGAAGCCAAGTAGATGCAAGGATTTCATAACAACTGGGTATTGATGTAATGCTTTTTGCTCATCTCTGAAGTCCACAGGCATCTGAGGTACTCTGAGGAGGTGGTAATTAATTAGGTAAGAATGTACTGTGATGTGGATGCTTAAATGTCTTCACGTGTGATTAAGGACTTTTTTTTTGGGGGGGGGGTCTGCTTTTCTTGGCTATTAATAACACATTTTCTTCACTCCGTTGAATCCAATACCCCAGTGATACATATACAGTGACACTGCTGAATGTATCTGCAAATTGCCAGAATCATAGCCATAAGTTTATGTTTAGTATCCTCCACTCCAACTAATATTAAAAATAAACACATCTCTGTAAGAGTTGCCTCATACACACAGCATTAATTATGCATTGTCAGTAGTTGCCTACTACAATACAAAAGATATTGTTTTTCTAATGAGTAATCCTATCTTTTACCAGATTGTGAACAGTTCTCTGGAGTGAGTACTAGCTCAGACAGTTAGCGATATCATCTGGCTTCTGTAAGCTTTTTTTGCTTCTGAGAGATATTCAGAAAAAAATGGACTCACAAAAGAAATCTGAGAACGCCTGGCTATGCCCTTGCACACTGCATCCTCTATGAGGGTGGCTCAGATCTTTTGGGCCACTCAAGTCCTTGTTAATGTTTCTCTTCAGGATGCTGCATCACTAAAGACTGTGACATGCTCAGTTTACAACATTTACCGCTACTCTTTGTGATGGCAAAAAATACTTCTGTGTCATGGGTTGTGGCCCAGAATCATCAGTGCTTTCCATGTAATAACTTTGCCTATACATACTACCCCCATATGAAAGTATAAAAATACATACACTGTGTAACACTGGAATGATATTTTTTTTCTACATGTTTTTGCCTCATACCTACTGACTACCAAACATTCCTTCAGTTGGCCATTACCCATTCATTCCCCAACACTAGAATTTCACTCAGTGTTAGGATAAGAGTTGTCTGGGGGGGGGGGGGGCATCATTCAGGCAGCAAAGGGGGTTATACCAGTCATGGTGGTGTTTACAATGGCCCAGGGGTGTGTGATCTGTATCACTGCAGAGGCTTGCAATGCTTTCCACATGAGAGTACATGCTTCTCTACATCTGTCAAGGCCACCACCAAGTGGTCACTTGTTGAGCCTAATGTATTACTTCATCTCCTCTGCAGTATAATGTCAGTGTGTGGCAAATTTTTCTTCCCCCCAAAGGACACACTTCTTTTCTTCTGTCAACTCTTTCAGCTGTCTGAGCAGAGGTTAACTGAACTTAGGTCACCTGGTCCGTAATTGGGTCTTTATCCCTTTGCACCATCAGAGCTGACATAGTGGAATAATATTTGAGATTAAGAGAAAGGCACAACTCTTCTTATCTTACTTGTAGAAAATTTGATGGATACATGTTTATTTTCAGGTTTCATGGGGTATATATATATATATATATATATATATATATATATATATATATATATATAATATATGTGTGTTTGTGTGTGTGTGTGTGTGTGTGTCTGTATGTATATATATATATATAATATATATATATATGTGTGTGCTTGTATGTATAGTTAAAAAATGTTTGCTTTTCTAACCCATTTGACATTCAGACAGTGTTGTAAAAAAATGCAAAAATAATTGTAAAAGGGTAAAACTACTGATATCAACACAAATTCATGCTAAAAAGTGCTGCACCATAACCAAGAAAACAGCCACGGAGAAATATATATATATACATATTTATATATCTTCTTCTTTTAGCTTTTTCCTGGTTAGGGGTCGCCACAGCGGATCATCTGTCTGCTCATGACTGGCAGTGGAGTTTTACGGTGTCGAGTTGCCAGCCCAGCGCCCAACCTTCCAAAGAAGGCACACACTCACACACATGGCCAATTTAGAGTGTCCAATTCACCTACTGCATGTCTTTGGGATGTGGGAGGAAACCGGAGCACCTGGAGGAAACCCACGCGACCACAGGGAGGACATGCAGACTCCCCACAGAAGGCACCCCAGCTGAGAATCGAACCAGAGAACCTCTTGCTGTGAGGCAGCAATGCTAACCACTGCACCACCGTGGCCGCCCATACATAATTATATATATAATATACATAGATATATATATATATATATATATATATATATATATATATATATATACACACACACACACACACACACACACACACACACACACACACACACACACATACACACACACACATGTAGTAGCTCAGCAAACCATTTAAAATTTTCATTATTGGAGCATCATATGCTTTATTTATTTATTTATTTATTCATTTATTCATTCAATTAAAAAGGTAATACCTTTCTGAGCTGACAAAAGTACCCAACTTCACTTTGTGTTCTTTTGTAAAACTAAGGTGAGATACCATGTAAGAACAGAATTTTGTATTGGTGTTATTACATTAGGGATTATCTTACATAATAATCTTTTGTGATACCGTGTTAAGAATGCTTCTCATTCTTCTGACATGGAAAATTGTGAAGACAGCAAAATACATCTTAAAGAAATATTTACATATTAGAGGATGTGTTAACTGTTGTAACAAACATCTCTCTCAGAAGCCAGGTATTTAAAAATGAGGGCTTCCAGCTGAGAAAGATGTGTTCTAGTGTCCCTGTGTTAACAAGTATGAATAAAAAAACTATGGGAGTCTCTTACTGAGAGACATTGTAGAAATAGGAAACAGATTTGCTGGGGCCAAAACAGGGTTGAAAGACTTATTCTAGCTATTAACTAGGAGGCATTTCAATAGCAATTTCTGGACAACAGAAACAGGATAGGAATACAGTTTATGAAGATAGTCCTACTCAATATTTTAAGAATATATTCCAAGTATGATCATCTGTTTTTTATGAAGACACTGATAATATACTGAAAATGTTGCATTGTTAATTTTCTCAGTATGCCTTCAGTATAACAAGTTAAATGTTGAAATAACAACACTGTGTCAAACTATCCACCAGATTATGAAACTACCAGCCAAATTGGACAGCAGCTGACAAATACATCTCTTACACTATGATAAAAAACAGGGTAAAGTCATTAAGTCCATTATCTGCCTAACTGTGCAATGATGCATAACTATGAGAATACAATGGAATTAGACTGCATATGTGACAAGTACTTTTAATACATATGTACATTGTTACAGACACATATGCAAAGTGACATAGTTAATTCAAAACAATATTCTTTGCTACATCGGTTAATTAAATATTTATTATCCTTTTGCAATATACTTCAGACAGTATGGATCACCATAAGATAGCATGCATCTTACAATGCGGCACTCTCACTTATAAGTACAGCATCCATCTTCAGAGTGGTTCCCCATATTACATAGTCTGTTTAATACCAAAAGCTGTAACAAATGGAACAGAGATCTGAATGAGATTCCCAAGCAGGAACACATGGGCCATAGTGCTCTTACTTAGCTTGGAAATGTCTGGATTGCAACTCCTTAGTAAGAATGAGCCAACAAGGTGCAGCTAGAGGATCTATCAGAAGAGGTTGTATAGGAGTAAAAAATGAGCCATAACATCTTTATTTCATTGAGGAGGGTCCCCAGTATTACCTATGTATCTAGTATGCTACAACAAGCTAATGAGAATATGTAAACTTCCACATCTGCAAGTCATATATATTGGAATTAAAATATATATAACATATACAGCAATTTTGAAATATCCAATGAGAACCATGGTATTTTGGATATGTAATAAGGTTGTTGTTGTACATCATTTTTAAATGTTGTAATACCAAATGAAATCATGGAAGAAAACAGATGTGTGTGTCTAGTGGGTCATTTACTTTAGCAAATGCACTCACCATAAAAAAATCATATCGATGAATTTATAATATTCCTATAGGGTGCATTGGTAAAAGCAGAAGAGTATCTGGCACCAATAGCGCCTTTGGCTGGCACATCAAAGCAACACCCCACTCCCTCAGATCTTCGTGTGTAGAGCAAAACAAAAATACTTTACTGTAATAAACCAATAGCTACAATGTAGCTATTGGCTTATTACACTGATTTCCATGCTCATGCCCCCAGCTAGCCCCAAGAAAGAAAACACTGTACTGCAATGTTGACATCAGCTTATGACAGTTAGATCCACTTCCCTCCCTAAGCTCTTTCAATGAACAGGAAAAAAAAAAGCTACAATTCTTTCTACTGGCACACCAAGGTGGCCAGATGCATGACACACACATCCTACCCTGGCCATTCAGATCCCATTTCTGAGCCCTGTCCCTGACCCTCATTCCACACATTTAGCACATTAAGAAAATAATTTCTTCTTTTAACCTATTGAAAAAATAGCAGCCCTTGCAGGTACGGCAATTGCACTGCTCCAAAAGTCCAGTAGCACTAAAAAATACCAGGGAGCCAGCAAACTGTGGCATTTAATATTTATTAACTGAAGTGGCTAAATAGCCTCATAACATAAAAAAAGAAACAGAAACAGTTTCTGTTTCCTTTTTTATGTTATGAGGCTATTTAGCCATTTCAGTTAACAAATATTGAACACTACAGTTTGCTGGCTCCCTGGTATTTTTTAGTTCTTTTAAACTATGGAAAATTGCTTGCTACACATGTAGCAAACAGTCGCTACAGTTTATACCCTGCCTGCATGGAGCACTATGGCACTTATGTATTACTTAAAAAAGTCTTAATTTAAACCGTAGCAAACAGTTGCTACAATTTTCTATCTGCATGGAAAACTATGGCACTCAAGTTTAAGTTTAAAAAAAAATATCTTGTATTAAACAGTGTTGGGTAGGAGTGATTGGTCATCCATAATCCTGATCAGTCTTCAGTCAAATCTGAGTGCTGCAGTGCTCTGTGTGTAACAACTGTTTAATACAAGAAGTTTTTTTTTTAAACTAAAACTTGAGTGCCATACCTCTCTATACAGAAAGAGTATAAACTATAGCAAACTGCTTGCTACAAATGTAGCAAAGAGTTGCTATAGCTTATACTCTGTCTGCATGGAGAACTGTGGCATGCACATTTTAGTTTAAAATGAAAAACAAAAATCTTGTATTAAAGAGTTGTTACGGTTCAAACCACACATGGAGCACTGCAGACCTCAAGTCTGACTAAAGAGTGATCAAGATTATGGATGACAGATCGCTCCCACCCAACACTTTGCTCCAGGTGCCACTGTCTCTCTCACCCTGCCCCGGTTATGCTTCTGGGTAAGGGGAGAGTGCACTGCCAAGCAATGGATACATTTAAATATAAATTCTTCAAGTAAAACATCTGAAACTTTTGGTATGGCATTAATTATATAAATATATTTTACCTAAGGTCAGTTTTCATGTTGTTTGAGGCAGACACATTTTTTTTCCAGACAGATGTTTGTGAGTGATAAAGTCATAATGCAAAAGCAAACAGCCTTTTCTAAGCATATTTGAAATTTCTTATTTGCACTTTGTTCCCTACCAATAGTTCAGCAGGTCATCTCTGTCCTCAAGCAAGGACTTGTTTGATATCAGTGCAAAATACACATCAAGAAACAACTTTAAAAAGCATGTACTGTTTATAAGGTGTCCTGCCAGCTTCCAAAAAATCTTATTTATTTTGGAAAGCAAAGTAATTGTTTATGATATACAATGCTGCTAAAATAGAAAATGAGGTGTAAAAATCCTTATTTCTTGCTTACATGCATATCCAAATTCCATGTCTTTGTACACAAGACTTCCAATGCATAAATAAAGCCCTCATTTATTAGCTGATGTATCAATGTAGTCCAAAAAGAATTCTAACTCATGAGATTGTCTTTACTTTCTTCTGTGGTCATGAATAAACTATGCACAGACTAAGTGAGAGAGATGAAACTGGGAAGGAACTACTGAGTGCTGGATATGTCAAATATGGCCTCATGACACCTGGGGATATCCTGAATGAGGCACCAGCTACTCAAGGTTATCTAGTGTCATAGATGCAGGAAGATGGGCAAGAATGGACACAGAATTTCTCTGGCTTATACCTAGCTCACTCTCTCTCTTTCATGAATGGGGAGAAGGGGATAGGGATGCTACACTGCCTTTAGATTCCAGTGATGATCAACATGTTGCACATTAAGGCAGTAACACAGATGACTGCAGCAAGATACACATGAGAACATCTGCAAGCTGCTTGCATTGGCACTGCTGCACGTCAGTCATGTGGGAAAGGGGGCAAACTGGGATACATTCCTCTCAACATCTTTACATAAAAATTCTGGACAAAGTGTAAAATAATGGGGACAAAGGTCCAAAAATAAGGACAGATTTTAAATATTGTTCTTATAAACATAAAAAGTAGTTAGGACAACGAGTTGAGTTAGCATTCATTTTCTAAAAGATATGAAATCTGAAACTCAAATATATGTCACTATTTAGTAACTTAAATCCTTAGTGATTTGCCAGAAAATTACAAACTTTATGAGGAATAGACCAAAAATATGTGTCAAAAATCTGGACATTTTGAGAAAATCAGGACAACTGAGAGGTATGCCAGTGAGCTGTGGAAATACAACAATTATGTAAAAGAACTGACAGAAAAACAGTTCACTTATCATGGTAGTGTGCATGAAAAGCATGGCACAGGTAGCATGTAACAGCCAAACAACGATAGCAAATATCTTGTCGCACAGTGTAGCTGAGTGCATTGTACCATCCCTGCTTAGCATCATTTACATATAACAAAAAAAGTACATCTATCACAGATCAGCAATGCCCCCTAGTGATTTCCTACAGGCAAAACAAGGAGCAACAGTGCAGTACAGTATAAAACCAAGTAATATATATATATATATATATATATATATATATATATATATATATATATATATATATGGGTCTAGGACACATGCTCGACTAGCATGTGTCCGAATCACAAAACATCAAACACACATACATGAAAGCGCTTAACATCGAAAAGCGCTTCCGTGTATGTGTAGTTCAAAAAATAAAATCTACGTTTCTGCAGGGGGGCTTTGCCCCCCTACTTTAATATTTTCACTCCGGGATCACACTACAATGGGGAAAAGGGAATTTTCCCTTACCCGCACTATAGTCCAACAGGCACACATGCATGGAAGCACTTGTCGATGTTAAGCGCTTTCGTGTATGTGTGTTCAGTATTTTGTGATTCAGACATATGCTAGTTGAGCATGTGTCCGAATCTATATATATATATATATATATATATATATATATATATATATATATATATATATAGTTTATTAAAGGGGCAGGTAGACTGATCTGATGACCTTTTTCGGTCATAACTCAGGTACAGGGGCAAGGTGATACATTAAAAATTGATAATATAACAAGTGAAATATGAAAGTCACCATTACATTTATATAATATTAACAAAATACATTACATCAGAAGGAATATGAATGGCATAAAAAATTACATAACACATTATAAATGCAGTGTACAACTGAAGTGAGCAGACAAGCATGACAATAACTTTTTAATCTGATGCAGAGAAGAAACACAAAGGTTAGACTAACATGCAAGTATACATCTACAATGTGCCCTAAAGAGGGGAAACTTGGTTGCTAAAGTAATGTGAAGGAAGCAAATTCAACAATTGTAGAAAGTATAGCAAGTAATGCCTAATCAGGTTACCCTTCCCAAAAATATAGCACAGAATGCATATCCAAGTTACCCCTCCCAAAAGTAAAAAAACATAATAAAGTCAGACCGACACTTACTTGTTATTTCACAACTATCATAACAGTTAAAATGTCGCAAAATTTAGAACTATAGTAAGTACTCTGTGAAATACATCACCAAATTATACCCACCACCCACTGTGAAATCAGCAGACAAGTAATCATAATAACTTGGCTTCTTCATAGTTATTGCAGTTATAAAAGCACTATGACAGTACACCAACATACACTGGTTGCATCAGGCTTAATTGTGCTACTTAGTACGACATCTGAATAAACAGACAAGTAAATAAATAAATAAATACATACATATATAACATATATACTTAAACTCCCACTCTGTCCACATCATTGTAAATTAATATATGCCTGTATGACTACAACTAATAAACTGGACCGCTCAGCTGCGTGGTTTCAAGGAGGGACCCAGAGGATTGAGTTAAGAGGGAGAAGGTCAACCATAAGTAACATGACTGGTGGAGCATCACATGTGCTAGACCTGGGCCCAGTACTCTTCAGTGATTTGTTTCAGATATATCTGAGAAAAATGAGAACGCGATCAGCGAGCATCTTCCTTATTGATGATACAAAATTAAGTGCAACAGTGGAGGATGTGAGGAAAATTCTAAGGAAAGTTTTTGGAAAAGCTGGCCAACTGGGCAGAAAGCTAGCAGTTAAGGGTCACTGAAAACAAATACAAAGTGCTGCACCTGGATCACAGCAACCCTGGATGGAGTGAAATATACAGTAACAAGGCAGGAAAATGATTACAATCAGACTAGGCCACCAGGAGCAGAGTGTGAGGGTAGAGGCAGCAGCAGAGAGAATGCAAGGGTGTAGCCTCAGGGGAATAGGTTCCAGAAGCCAAGAGGTAATGCTCCCTCTCTGCCATGCCTGTCCAGGCTACACCTTCCAATATGTGCAGTTCTGGAGGCTATGCAAGGAAAAGGACACAAGACTGCTTGATGGAGTTTAGAGCAAAACCAACAGAAGGGTGTGAAGTGCAGGTTAAAAGATGTGACTAGAGACTAGATGAACTGGAACACTTCTCACTAAAGGAAAGGATAGGGGGAACACAAAATGCCAGCACAATATCATGTCAGGGAAACGTGATGGAAGCATCCTGAAAGGGTAAAGGGCAGAATCATCAGACAGTAATGACCAACTATTCCATGCATCTGTGAAAGCAGTTTTTCATGAAGAGAAAGCAGTGGTCTCATATTAAGTCCTACTGGAACTAAGTTATGAAGATAGAATCCACGGAGGCATTCAAGAGGGCTTGGAAAAGGTGAAGAAGGGGTGAGGGGGAGGGGAGGCAGCTTGTTAAATGCACACAAAGGATAAACTAAATGGCCTTATTGTCTCCTCCTTCTGCCATCAAGTAAATGTAATGCATGTATAATTCAAGTCATCATTGACTCAACAGCTAGATCCCAATGGAGCAAAATGTAGACATGTTACAGTGGTAAAAATACCAGACAGCAGTCATGTGCTCTTTAATACTGGAGTATACTCCCAGTTAAGACCGTGTATGCTAGACTATAATATTCACTTGCTCTCTTGTAATCAGGTAAGGCCTACTAGTTCAATATGCAAGGTTTGGGAGCTGTCTGTGAATTTAAGTCTAATTACACATCTTGCTCAGAGCTACACTGGATACAAGTAGAGAATGTGAGCATCAAACCCATGTTTGCAGAGTGCAAATATTCCCACTTTCTTCACAGCCTTTTTCTCGAGTACCTCTCTCCTGCACCTTAAGCACCTAATGCCTATACCCCATGTCTATATCTGATTTGTTGATTTTTCTGTTAGACTTTGATTATTCCAGTTACTACAGCTCTGTAATACCTTATACTGCATGTTTTTTTACAACTATTGGTATTCTTAGTAACTATGTTGATTTAATTGTTATTAACTGTATGAATTGATTGAACTGTAGTATACTGTAATTAACTAGAAACAACTGAAATGAGACTGGAACAAAAGCCTTTATCTATTAATTACCCAAACTCTTGTTGAACAGGTGCCAGTCTCTCCTTTATGTGCCAGATCTTGTGTACTTTTCAGTATGAGTATTCCAAACACTGTAGTTCATTTAATAAGGCTTTATTAGATGTTTACAATATCAGAATGCTGTCTTCATTAACAGTGCTGATAGACAATAACAGTCTGTAGAATTGCTGGGATGCTGGTTAATAATAAATATATCCAAAGTTTCTGCATGTATATTTTCATTGTCCTGAGTAATGTAAACAGAAACAGTCTTTATTTGACCTGTCCCTAATCTAACATCAACTACCATTTATTAATACTTATTTATTTACTACTTGTTCTATACTAAATTGTTAATGTTCTGGAGCTTTTCTCCTGGGTGTCCGCTGAAAATGGGCTACTTGCCCAGTCGGACACTACCCAGTTAGCAAATGTAAATAAATAAATAAAATTATGCAGTAAGGCTATAATCCTATGTGTAAAGGACATAATAGTTTACATAATCTGGGCTTTATGGCAAAGAAGACCAAGTAACATTCAATAGAGAAGCATGAGAAATAGTCCACAGTTATGCAATTAGTCAAACACATGCAGTGGCTATGATAAGGATTCTCCAGATTAAAACAGATTTATGTAAACAACATTTTATGTTTTATACACTGCTTTCAGGGAAGTTATTTTTGATTTACTTTCAGTAATGTAATGGGCAAATTCAGACTAATATAAATCTGAAGGCACAACATTTATGGAGAATGCTGCTGACCTACCACATGGAAACATAACTTGGAATCTTAGTATCATAACTCAGTATGATTTCAAGTTTAGCATATTTTTCAGTTTAATTGTAATAAATAATTTGAGGGTATGAATAACAAGCTACATCAATACATATGATTTCTGACCCATTGTTTATAAACTTAAATTAGATAGATTGACTGATGTCTGGTAAATGGATAGGTGGACAGGTGGGCTGATCACAAATGGACCCTTTCCAGACATTACCCCCCAAAAATCAAAGATTAATATTATATCGTCTACATCAAAAGTACAAGTACATTAACATACAGTTATGGATGTAGTTAAAGTTCATCAACATACAACACACACACACACACACATATGTGTGTGTGTGTGTGTGTGTGTGTGTGTGTGTGTGTGTGTGTGTGTGTGTGTGTGTGTGTGTGTGTGTGTGTGTGTGCGTGTGTGTATACACTCATAATGTAGCATTAGCTAATGTGATCTAATAAATTAATTCAGACGTGGTTTAAACCAAAGGTTCAACACAAATAAGAGGAAACACACACTCAGGAAGATAATAGTTTTTATGTTCTTTTTTCCTGCTGTCCCATACCAACCAACCACCAGTCCTTTTTGTTATAACCACTCCTGTTCATTCCCCATCACTGGGGAAAGAAGTAATCACTCTGCAGCTGCTATCCAGGCACATATTAAGAATTTTCCAGTTTTGGCTATACCCCCATTCTGTGTAGCTGATGTGTGTTTACAGATCCAGGAAGGGGACTGCTATACTTTTCTCTAAGCATGTGCATACGTATACATATACATGATAAAAACTACCATGTAAATGCAGCCAGACACACACACCCTTCCCATACACTGCATGTCATATACCTTTCTGCCCAGTAGGTGCCAGCAGTGCAGCTGGCCTGACTACCTCCCAGGGTAAGCCAGTGCCAGTAGTTCACTCCCATCCTCTCTCACCAGCTAATCCAGCATCCACATCACTAACTGATCCACTGTCAGCAAAGTCACATTCATTCATTCTCTGATAAACTGCAAGGCAGTAAAACTAATCCTGAGTAGCACACCAGTCTGTCACAGGATACACATCTTGGATGTGGGGAGGGGAATAGGATCACCCAGCAAAAATTCACATGAACAAAATAATGACACATAGATTCTGCACAGAAAGCATCCCAGCTAGTCAGAGCTTTATCCTTCTGACCAAGTTGTCAAGTCAGTGTAGCTAACAGTTAATATAACATGTGATACACTCAGTTCAAACAAACATTCCATTTGATAGAATGCTTCAGAGCAGAAAATACTAAGCAGAACTAGAGGCTGTCAGTGAACCAACTTATAATATTAACGTAATATTTTAGGGGACTTACATGAAGCATGTTACATCCTGATCATGGCCAGCATTTTAGAGTTCAAGAGAATGAGGCTGACACATGCAGAGAAGCTGTTTCCCATAGATAGTGTACTCCAACCTTTCCTGCAATTTAACTCACTGCCTCAGTTTTATTTTCTCCCTACAGTATGATTTAGTTACTAGAAACCTGCCTGTACATTATAACTTTGATATCCTTGCCTTGGAATCCAAGGGATGGAAAGCCAACCCACTTTTTAATTAAACTTGACGTCTCTCATACTTTAGAGTAATTTGTATTTGTCTGCATGACATGCTACAAACACAGTGAAGTCTGTAGCTTTCCTGTCAAGTACTGTCCACAATCTTCCACAGGTAATCAGTCTTTCAGACGGCAGCGGCTTGATGTAAAAGAAAAAAAATACAAGCAAAAAAAATATAAATGGTTAGGGGAAAAAACATAAAAAATAAAAAACGTACAATACACTGGCTGCATAAGTGTGCACACCCTTAAACTAATACTTTGTTGTGTGTGCACACTCTTAAACTAATACTCTGTTGAAACACCTTTTTTTTTAATTACAGCATTCAGTCTTCTTGGGTACACACCTGCCATCAATTAAAGAGACTTTGATTAACCCCAAATAAAGTTCAGCTGTCCTAGTAGAATTTCCCTGACATTTACTCAGTTGCCTGATACAGCAAAAGCCATGGCTAGCAGAGAGCTTACAAAGCGTCAAAGGGATCTCATTGTTGAAAGATATCAGTCAGGAGAAAGGTACAAAAAAAACCCTCCACTGTATTGGATATACCATGGAACACAGTGAAGACAGTCATCAAAAAGTGGAGAAAATATGGGACAACAGTGACGTTGCAAAGAACTGGACATCTCTCCAAAATTGATGAAAAGACTAGATGAAACTGGTCAGGGAGGATGCCAAGAGACCTACAGCAACACTGAAGGAGCTGCAGGAATTTCTGGCAAGTACTGGTTGTGTACTACATATGACAACAATCTCCCATATTCTGCATATGTCTGGACTATGAGCTAGGGTTGCAAGACAGAAGCCTTTTCTTACTTTCCAGGCCCGGCTAAAATTTGCAAAATAATACATCAAGTCTCCCACAAGCATGTGGGAAAATGTGTTATGGTCTTATGAGACCAAGGTTGAACTTTTTGACCACAATTCCAAAAGGTAATTTTGGCACAAAAACAACACTTTGCACCACCAAAAGAACACCACCCCCACAGTGAAGAATCGTGGTGGCAATATCATGCTTTGGGGCTGCTTTTCTTCAGCTGGATCTGGGGCTTTAGTCAAGGTGGAGGGAATTATGAATAGTTCCAAATACCAGTCACTTTTGGCCCAAAACCTTCAGACATCTGCTAGAAAGATGAAGATGAAGAGGAATTTCACCTTTCAGCATAAGAATGACCCCAAGCATATATCCAAATCAACAAAAAAATGGCTTCACCAGAAGAAAATTAAAGTTTTGGAATGGCCCAGCCAGAGCCCAGACCTAAAGCCAATAGAAAATCTGTGGGCTGACCTGAAGAGGGCTGTGCACAAGAGATGCCCTCACAATCTGACAGATTTGGAGCACTTTTGTATGGAAGAGTGGGCAAATATTGCCAAGTCAAGATGTGCCATGCTGATAGACTCCTACCCAAGAAAACTGAATGCTGTAATTAAATCAAAAGGTGCTTCAACAAAGTATTAGTTTAAGGGTGTGCACACACAACAAAGTATTAGTTTAAGGGTGTGCACACTTATGCAGCCAGTATATTGTACGTTTTTTATTTTTTATATTTTTTCCCTTAACAGATTTGTTTGTTTTTCAATTAAATTGTACAGGTTATAGGTCACATTAAAGGTGGAAAAAGTTTTGAAATGGTTTATTGTGGACTAATTATTTTATATCATAAAAACCTGGCATTTTAACAGGGGTGTGTAAACTTTTTACATCCACTGTAAGTACAAGCTAGCTGCTCATGTAGGCCATTTTAATCATAGCCAGTTTCCCTTTCTGTACTTGAATTACCCATCCCATTTGTTTAGAGATTGGCCTTACCCATCCCATTGTCCATAATTATATATTAATCTGAATGAAAATAGCTGGGATCATACCATAGATAATTTGAGGGGACCCATGCATGAGATAAAGCATTTACAAGCTGCTTCTGCCCATTAGTAGTACAGGGGGCTGTCCTGGTGTAAAATTTCTGTTTCCCATTCATAGACCCAAGTTGCATTTGAATACGGATGAACTTTATTTTATGTAGATGGGAAGTGTGTTCCAGAGAGGTGTTATCCTCAACAAGATTTACTTGCCCCTCCAAACCATTCTGTTGATGTTGCAGAAGAGATTTAGTTCCCTAGAATGACTATTTCTAATGCATTTGACTTGCTGATGTGCAGCAAATCCATCAGTATTGGGTTGGAGGGTGCCTTGTATGACAGAGATTGGTCATCTCTTAGCAGTCTGTCGGATACTGAGTGCAGTGACAAGCCTTTGAGTTGGTCCATGTAGGATATGTTTTTAGGCATTGCATTCTTTAAGTAAGAGATCTCTGTGGGCATTGTTGCACGTGTCTAGATAGATATATGCCAAAGGGGACATTATATTCAAGGACTGGCCTAATAAGGGCTGAGTAAAGGGGACAATAGCACCCCTAAATCTAGACAAAATCCTTTTGTTTATAAGCTGTATAATGTAGAAGGACTTTATTACAGCAATGGATACATGTTGGTCACACATTAGGTCACTGTCCACATAAGTTCCCAAATTCTGAACAAATGGGTCAGCTCTTAGGGGTGTATTGTCAGTGTGGTAGTTCCCCTGGGTTAGATGCCTTCCCAAAGGATACAGTAATGAATTTTTTGGCATTTGGTTTCAATCCATGATTCGGGCACCAGTTATTTATTTGAAACAAACTTTCCTATAGGATGGCTAAGTCATTTGCAGAATCAATGAAAGCTGCTAGTTTGCAGCCATCAGAAAACTTAGTCAGCCAGAGCCCTTTGGTATTGTCTTTCACCTCAGAAAAGTAGATGCTAAACAGGAGAGGTCCCAGCATTGAATCCTGGGGGACTCAATTAGTTACTGGTCTCTTTGTGGAAGTAACTTCCCCTGTTTTGATTTCCTATGTCCTATCTGTGAGCCAGTTAACAACCCAGCATGTGAAATTGGGGTTTATGCCCAGTTTACTTAACTTTTCTACTATGCCTGAGTGGGGAAATGTGTCAAAATCTTTGGCCAGGTCAAGGTATGCAATATGTACCATTTTGCCTTCATCCATTATTTTGGTGATCTTTTAAAAAAAATCCATCAGGTTAAGTAAGCATGACCTGCCCTTGACAAATCCAAACTGTGTTTGTCCTGACTGATTACTTCCATAATAAGTCTTCCCATGGCTTTGCATATGAGGCTGGTCAAACTTGTGGGTATGCAGCTGCCTGGGGCCTGTGGAAGGTACTTCTTTATGCAGTGGAGTAACTGTAGCTGTTCTCTATCCATTTGGTACAAAGCCAAGGCAGCTGAGATTGAACAGTGTTGCTAGCAGTGTGTCGAAATCATGCTCCATTCCATTTAAGATGCATCTAGTGATATTGTCAAGACCAATCAATGCAGTATTTGTAGCTTTTGATTGCACTTTTAGGACTTTGCCTTGTGTGACAGCTGAAGATGAACCAGTTTCAGGAATATCTTGAGGGGCAGATGGACGGGAGAGAGAGGTAAAGTTACAGATAAATTTATATGCCAGTAGGTTCACTATATCTTCATCCACAGTGCAGGTAACATTAGTCCAAAGCAACTCAGCACACTGCTGCATTGTGCTTTTGAGATTACGAATATTACTAAAAAAAAATTCCTTCAAATTGTTTTGGTTTGGGTAACTATTTTAACCTCAAACATGGCTTTGGTGGATTTTATTAAGCTCCCGAGTAGTTCGTTTATTTCAGTAACAAGGGTTCTAACATTCTTGAAATTACTCTTCTTACTTTTGACCAAAATTATTTTCCTTTTATTATAAAGCTTGATGATATTATGGTTCTACCATGTGAGTTTGTTTCTGGGGTTTGCCCTGCACTTGTATCTTAATATCACACAGATTATATATATATATATATATATATATATATATATATATATATATATATATATATATATAAAATTTAATAACATATAGAGTAGTATAAACAACCATCGGGAATAATATTAAAAGATTTTTTGACCGCAGGGTTTGTCCTGCAAAATCAGTAACAATGTCCTACTCTCAGCATCCAAAAAGGTGACAATTCTAATAGTTAAACACATTTTTGTATAGTGATCCATTTGTAGGATATATTCTTTTTTGTGACTGCAACAGTTTTATATAATGTAGTACTTAGGTCTTTCAAATAGCACAGAGAATTATTAATCTGGCATAATCAAGAATTATGGTTTATATTATTTGTAATGCAGCAAATCAAACAAAAAAATGTGAGAAATGTAATACATGAAGGCATGTGTGTCCTCAATTTATGAAAAAGTCTCCCAAAGTTAAGAACATATGAATGTACCTTTTTGGTACTGTGCTTTTAAAATACTTTTGAGAAAAAAAAACAGCAAGTGCATTTCTTCAGCATGTAGGATTAAAAACACCTCCCTGAGGAAGTCAATAAAGGTCCTAGTGAGGCCCTGATCCCACGACATGGTGATTTGTGATTCAGAGACATTTTAGGCATGATGAGGTAAGACCTCATTACTGGCTAATTTGCATGTTCTAAATTACAGTTGGTACCACGATATGCAACTCATTGCTGACCTGCATGCCACAGTAGTAAACTGGTGTTTGTGTAGGTATTGGCATTCTATGCCACAGTCACACACACACACACACACACACACACACACACACACACACACACACACACACACACGCGCACACACAAACACCACAGTCCCCATATCTGTCCCCCAGACTTGTCTTCCCTCCCGTGGTCCCCCTTGACCACTGTAATAGCTCATGTGCTGTTATGGCGCATTTGTAGAATGCCCAGTACCTATTGTTTCACCCCTCCCAACCCCTGATTCCCATACCAGTGTTGGTGCCATTAGGGCATGTAAGTATAATGTTTCACTGTTGTGTAGTGATTTCCCCACCCCCAGTCCCTGTAGTGGTATCAATGCCATGAAGGCACTTAAGTAAACAGTATTCCCTGAAGTCTAATGATTTCTCCCTCCCTGAGCCCCATAGTGAGGTTGGTGCCATGAGTGCACTTAGGTAAATAGTAATCCCTGGTATCTAGTGATTCCACCCACTCTCCAATATCCACATAGATGTTGCTGCCATGAATGCACTTAAATAAATAGTCATCCCTGGTATCTACTGATTCTACCATCTCTCTAATCCCCATAGAGATGTTGATGCCATGAAGGCAGTTAAGTAAATAGTCATCCCTGGTGTCTACTGGGGACTCCCACACACACCTTCATCCCTGTACCACAGTCATAGTAGTACTTGAGTGCAGCCTTTTGGCAGTGTTGAATACAGTAATGTGGTGGGGCCTGTATATATGCCTATCGAAGTGTGGTTCCAGGGGTGGGGGAGAGCACATGGCAAATTAGCATATGCATCTCCCTGGACTGCCTCATTAGCAATCAGCATGGCCATTGGGCCAGCCCTACATGGTGCAGCATGTCTACATGTTACAGTACCATGCAGCACCACGTTAGCCTGGTTGTGGAATAGAAAAAAGGTACCATGACATGTACACAGAAGTGTGCATGGAGGTGTATATGTCATGGTATCTTCATGAGTTTCCCCCATATTCTTTATTTCAGACACTGCTGAATAGCAGGACCATTTTTGAAGTGTCAGTTCATAGCTCCTGGACTGCACTGATAGTTTTGACACCTCAAGAAGAGTATGGGGTAGGGTCTGTCAATGCCTCTTCTACGACTATACTACTAACAATCCTTTCAAAAGGCTGCAGTTTAGTGACTTTCTTTGACTGGAGCTGTATAACTGCTGTGAATACCTTAGAAGAAGCTCTGAGGAAAAGGTATGCAATGGATATTCAGGAAAAAATTGCAAACACTCCTGCTACAAAAGGTTTGTAAAGTGTCTGTGGCACATTCTACTTCCACTGTATGTTAATGTGATGGGAAGACAAACACCACCTCCTTATGTCTAACATGAATCATATAAAGGTAATTTGAAGTGGATTTTGAGAATGGAGCATAAAAGCAGTAGAACCAAACTATGTTAATATGGAAGGCCTCTTGACAACCATTTTCAAAGAAAAATGTATAAACATTTTATAAAAGGAATGTCAAGAAATTTTAATGCATTAAAGTAACTCAGAAAACAAAGGTACAATGAAATAATAGATTTTTACAGTTCCAAGTTTGAGTTTTCCCTTAAAGAATTTTAGGCATTATGCATTTTGGTTCAGAAGAGCTGTTATCAGTGCTAGTATGGTAGTCCATACAACAGTAGTGTTTATATTGACCAAAGAGAATATGGCCAAAATGTATGTGACTAAAACTGCTATTTTCAAAAGAAATTGTAGTTTTCATGTAAAACTAGTGCAAAAAGTTACCCTTTTCTATAAGCTGTAACTGTATCATGTATGAGTGTGAAAGAGAACAACCGCTGTACTGGGTGTTTAATTCCTCCAATCTCCACAAAATCACTGGTTTTAAATATTTATAATGTGTTTTCTTGTTAATAACTGATACTCCTTGTGTTTGGGCTTTGTCATGTTTGCCACAGTATCTGCAGTTAAGTTATTCATGCCACTTACATTTTAATGGTCACTAATGACACAGAGAATGGGATACAGCCATGCTCCTTGGGAAGCACTGTTGGCATGTCACCAACTGCTTCACTCACCTAATAAAGTGCCTCTTCTTTGGGTACAATAACTTCTGTAATATCCAAATGCTCATTTGTCTATCATATTGCATATAACAGGTTCATATATCCTGCAAACCAACATGCACCAAACACCTGCTATTTTTCACAAGTTATTGTTAGCCACCTGTAATAATCTTCAGCTGTATATCTTTTGTGAAAACCATCATGAATCACATTCTCTGATGTCAATACATGCAAAATCACAAATGCTTTATTACCTGCTTATTTTTAAATATATATTAGACAAAGAATTTACGGCTGTTTTGACTAGTCTATCAACCTTCATATGAACTTTTGCAATTTATTATATTTAAACTATATTACATGTAAACTCTTTTTCTCATGTATCTGTTTGTAGTATATCTATTGTATAACTTTATTCATGTTTTGCATTTTATCCTGATGCATTTTGACATCTATATGTGTTACTGCATCAAAATTGTATGTGTTGATAGTTTCTCCTTAGGCCTCTATTGAAAATGGGCATTGTTCTGCAAGATTGTTCCAGTAAACAAAATCAAATAAATGAATGCATTATTATTCATGCAAAGCTAGCTGAAGTGTGACGGCAGGAAGAAGTCACCAGATAACTTTAATTTATGCCTTGCATTTTGATGAGTGAATGTGTGTACTTCTTCTGGGAACCTTAATGTAAGGTAAGTAGTGGAGCATGGAGAAGTTTAAAAGTTAATGAAGATAAAAGGAGACAGGCTTTTGCTGGTATGGGAAACCAGTTAGCGTTTAGGAAGGTAGAGCAATGGTGTTTAGTTCTAGTGGCCATGGTGATAAAATGACAAAAGTAATCAATTGTTGTTTGAATTATGTTGATACAGGTTTGTATACTGGTGGAGACCAAGATCGTATCCAGATCAGGACCAATTTGCTTGACAACATAAATAAATTAATGCATGTCTTAGCCTGTTTGCTTTATACACAAGCAGACTAATCTGGAACAAGAAAAATCCCAGAATGTATAGTACCACAGCCCTTGGCCACTGTTCAAATGGTCAACCATAGGCCACTTTAAGAGGTTGACATCAAATCAAAGCTTCACTAGAAAAAGGGGATCCCCTCCTCTAATAGAGTGATATTGGATGTAAAGTTGCAAGGACTGGCTGAGGAACTAATAGAAGTACTGGAAAACAGTTTGTGATATGTGAAAAAGCAGGTTTGCATTTTAAGCAAATGCCTCACAACACAGTGAAATATAAATGATCCTGAGGTTTACTATCAAAAACACGAAAATCACTTACGCGAACAGTGATTTCTGCGACAAATAATGCCGACTCATACATATTAATTAGGATGTATGGTCGACGCAACAAAGTTGACAATTTCTGTCGATCATACTTTGTAAATCCCCCATTTACATCCACATGAACATCGACATTCCGACTGTCACTCCTACCATGTTCGAGGAGGAGGCTGTCGTGCATGTCATTGTCAACCTTTTGACTGCAAACCTGATCCTGAAGTAGTTGAATGTATGAAACCACAAGGCTGCTGATTTTTTATCAGGCAACTGCATCAATAACCTAAAGTCTCTTTGTAAAGTGCTGGATTTTCTTTCCTTCCATTGTCAGTATCTGTCCAACTCTACATCATCACCTGTTTTTGCTTTAACTGCAGTTATTTCTCATAACTTTAAGACCAGTGCTTTGCCTTAAACAGTGGCACCAACACAGATGCCATGCTATCATCAGCCAAACAATGCACACTAAACAAAACCCACACACAAGGAAATGCTGTATACCACCCTGATTGTTCCACAGGATTACTTTACTAGATTAAACGTTACATGATCTTTTACCTGCTATGAGAAACCATTTTTGAATTATTAATGAACAAATATACTTACAATGTATTTGTTTTGCTGTGCTGAAGGTTTGCTGTCGTGGCTGTATGTTTTTGTTTTTCTGATGCAGTGCCCCTCTCCACTCTTACCACAAAGTGATGTCTGCCCCCAGATCAATACACATGCCATCTGGTACCAAGTGAGAATATAACTAATCTGCAAAGAATAGGATTCAACATGCCAATTATCTTAGTAACCACACCGACAGTAACCACACAGACTATAACCTGAGTTAGAAGAATGCTTTGTACAGGACAGAAGTACTTTCACTTATGTAAATGCTAAAGAAGTGTGGTCATAGTGAGTAATGGTGCATTATGTCTACAACTAAGCTTAGGAAAGAATAATAAACGTGTCCTTCTATTGTTAACAGCTAGGGACCATACCCATCAACTGTACTGATTTTCACAGAATGTCCAGATTTTTGCCTCATATTTTTGTCTTTTTCTCATAAAATTGTGGTTTTCTGGCAAATCACTGGCAAATCATGGAGGGTTGAATTCAGAAAATATTGACAGACATTTGAGTTTCAGACTTCATACCCTTCAGAAAAAGTCATGCTAATGTAAAACCTGTTATTCTATCAACTTTCTAAGTTTGTAAGAGCAATATTTGAAAAGTGTCCCTATTTTTGGGCCTTTCTCCCCCCATTTCTTATGGCTTTGCCCAGATTTCTTTCTCTAATAGGTTAAGATGTATGCTAGGGACCCATAAAGCTCTGACTACTAAACTCATAGTAAACATCTCTTTATAGTCTGATCTCCAATTCATCCTAATAATGCAGTTCCTACTTTGCTTTTTAAATAAATAAATATTTTGCATCTTACTTGAAATATTATTCTAGGTTTTACTGGGCTACATTTCTATAAAACATTTTGAGATAATACAATGACAGAGCTTTCTTTTGAATGTTTATTCTTCAGATAGTAGGAACTAAGGAAACACATTGCATACCCAGGTTATTAATGCAACTGCCTGACAATAAATCAACAGCACTACAGCTTCATAAGTTTATTTTCCTCATGATCATTTCTAAGGGTTGTGCTATGTTGCATTTGATTAAAATGCTAACCAGATTTTTCACTCATCAGACATATAATGATCTCAGTTACTACAGATGTCTGGACTGCAAACTGGTCCATTCACTCCCCATGAACAAAGGAAAAAGAAAAAGATGGTCCATATAACTTAGACTGTGGAAACTGTTTACTGATTTTTAGTTCATGATGTTTTAATAATTTAAAAAGGAAGTAAAAAAATTAACGAATATATACAGTTCTTGCAAATATTTAAAAAAATTTTAACTTGAATTTAAGTTACCAAAAATAAGATTTTATTTTGAGACTTCATCACATACATACACACAAATATTTCAAGCATGGGCATTAATGCCCTTCTAGCTTGCCAGTATACCAAAACACTTGTTCCCATAATAAATGTCCAGGCTGTTCTTAAAAATATCTAATGTAATACTTGCTTTAATGTAATTAGGTAGTCTATTATATGCATCAGCTAATTAGTACACTTTTCATTCTTGCTTTAATGTAATTAGGTAGTCTATTATATGCATCAGCTACTCTGTCAGAGAACCAATTAGTACACTTTTCATTCATATAGAATCTTTATTTTAATTTTATTTTAATTTCTCCAAGTTTTTTGGGTTTCTAATACCATGATGGGAAAGGACCCCATTCCTAAGTCAAAGTACAATTAAAGTTCACGAAATTAGTACTGTTTCAGTCTTTGATGTCAGCCAGAAGTGCTCTTTGCAGCACCCGCAATGTGCCCAGTAATGAATCCTTCTGCAATTCATATGGGGTTACATGTATTGGTAACATATCTAAATACAATTTTAAATTCTTTTTTATAAGACCTGTTGCTCCTACTACTATTGGAACTGTCTGGGTTTCTTTCTTCCACATTGCTCTCATTTTTGCAAGCAAATCCTGATATTTTTTACTTTGTGTCTCTCTGTACACAATACACTGCAGTCACTGAGTGTGGCGATTTCAATCATCAGTGCTCATTTTGTCTTCTTTTCATGGACCACTATATATGGTTTTCTAGCATCTATCTTTTGAACTGTTGGTAATGGGTGATCCCATGTAATGTAAACTTTGTCATTTTCTATAATGCTTTGTGGCTCATGTTTTCAGTGTTTTTCAGCCACTTCAATACCATAATGCTTGCACAATCCCCAGTGCAACAGTCTTGCCACATTATTATGTTTTTCAGTATGGATGTATCCCACTATCTTGGGACACCAATATTAACCTTTCATCTCTTGGTTTGAATTCACCTCTCCTTAACCATTCCTGCATTTGATCCTGATCAACATGAGGTTCTTCCAGAAGTTTTCTATACTTGCAGCTATATTTATGCATTTTCCACATTTCTTGTCTTTTCATCTGGTCCTTCACCTTATATTCTTTCTTTTGTTTTTGGCACATTCAGTTGCTGCCTGATTTTTATCTACTTCTGGTTTGATTTCCATTCCTGCTTGACGCCAATATGCTTCTGCCAGATTAAGCACAGAAGTCGTCTATGATTTATTCTCCTCATGATTCAAAACTTACACTATGTTTGGGTCTTGTGAGGTCAGCAATATGTGTGCAGTCCCACAACTGCAGATCTATACATGTAATCAATTTCAAGGAGGCCCATCCAGAATGGGAAATATATAATCTTGGTATGCACTGATTTTTATAAATCATTTGGTTAGCATGAAACATCCTTCTTGTTTTCCTGTCTTCAGGATTAATTTAAGTCTTCTAAAGTATTCCTTACTAAGTTTTATTCACATTTGTTCATGTTTTATTGTTGATCCTTCATCAATTGCCAAATATTTATACACTCCCTCTTGCTCAAGTTCCTTTACATCACATTCTTGTCCCAAGCTGATGTTTTCTTGGTGCTGCAGTTTTCTTGCTTTAAAGGTTGCTTTTGCAGATTTATCAAGACCAAATGACATTTATATATCAACAAATGATCCTTTGTTCCATATGACTTTCTTTTATTGCCCTTTTGTTCTATTGCCATAATTGAGTTTTCTTCTAAATGACTATAAACTCTGTCGGCATCAATTCCAGTGCATAGTTTATATGTCATCAGAAGACAAGTTATTGGTCTATACGTTTTACGGTAGCTTGCAGGTTCACTCTTAAGTAGGAGCATTGTTCTTCCTGTTGTTAGCCAGGTTGATGTCTGTTTTGGGTGCACATATAAATAGTTCATACTCATGGCTCAATCTTTGTGCAGAGATGGTAATACTTTTAAGCAGATGTTAGGTACTGCATCTGAGCCTGGGGGTTTCCAATTACAGCCTTTTTTTAACTTTGTATCAATCTCTCTGGCTGTTATTTCATCCCATTTCATATCCTGTACCTTTAAACTTCTTATTCTTTCTTTTACCTCTTCTAACCATTTACCATTTTTGTTATGTTCCACAGGATCATCATAAATACTTCTCCAAAATATATCCATTTGTTCTTTTTTTGGTGGTCTTTCAATTCCTTTTACCTTGTTTCCCACTTCTGTATAAAACTTTTTTGGGTCATCAATAAATTCCTTATTTTGTATTTTTCCTTTATATTTATCTGCATATCTTCTAAGATTTAACACCTGTGCTGAGATTTTTACTTTGATATTTGCAATAGTGCATGGTAGATCCTGATCTGTTCTAATAATGCACATTGCTTTTATAACATCTATCTTTCTAAGTGTATTTTTGTTGATCTGTTCCCTCTTCTACACTCTTCTAATAGTGACACTTCTTCTCCTAATTGCTTTATAGTTTTCTCTGTTCGATACTTCCATGATGGTATTCAATTTCTCCCCTTCTTTTCCCCCATTACCCTATGTTCTTGTGGTAGAACTTTATCCGTTATTAATTCAGCTGCACAGTAATTTATACTGTTTACTTCTGTTATATTGTATGGACCTCTACGGACAATCCTAATTACTGTGTTCATTTGTTTTATCAAACTTCTGACTTTTTGGATTTTATTGACCTTCTGCAGTCTATTTCTTTCATTGATCTGAATATGTCTGTCTATCTCTATTAAGTCAAGCAACTCTTCTCTTAGCTCATTTTCTTTTAAACTGAGGGCACATTTTTTGTTTTCCATTTCCTGCGGGCATTCTATAGAAAGTTCTATAGCATCTTCCTGTGGCACATTCTCTTCAATTTCATCCTGTGCCATCTGCTGCTCCGTCATATGGGAACTCACTGGCCTATCACTCCTCAACATTGCCTGCATCAAAGTTTCCACAGTTTCCTGTTCCTTCCCTTGCTGTCCAGCATCAAGTGAATGTTTATACTGGTTTCCTGTGGAAGGCTCCAAAATATCTTCATATAGCACCTGACCAATTGCTTCCCATCCCACTGGCTTCCCCTTAATTTGGATGTCCATTGCTCTATCCCGTTGTGGTGCTTTCTGAATTAGATTTTCTACACTGAATCCTTCACTTCGCATGTACACAGTAACTTCAGTTTATGTTTGTTTAGCTTCTCCATTACTAATCTGTTTTTCTACTTTTCCTCTTTGTCTTCTTATCTTTTTTACTGTAAAGGTTTCCATGTCTGGATTCCTTTGCTTGTATTTCTCTTCAAATATCTTTGGTGCCGGTCTTTTTGTATTTATTAGTTTTACTTTTTCTTTGCATAGATATTACACCATATTAGATTTCTTTTTTTTTCTTTCCCATGTCCGTATTTATTCTTCAGATGTCTCCTGATCTTTCTGTTTCTCCTTACTTTGGGGACTCATTCCATCAAGCTGTGATATAACCTGTGTTAGATTTTCTCCACCAAATCCTTCACTTCGCAAGCACTCCATAACTTTAACTTCTTTTTTTTTAACTTCTACTTTACTAATCTTTTCTACATTCCCTCATTGTGATATTATTTTTTTATTGTGAAATTTTCCATATCTAGATGCCTTTGCCTGTATTTCTTTTTGAGTATCTTTGGGGCTGCCTTCTTTATAATGATTAATTTGGCTTTCGTCTTTGCATAAATATTGCACCATATCAACTCTCTCTTTCTTTCCCATGTTCATATTTCTTTTTTATACTTTTCAAAAATTTCTAGGTTTTGTTGTTTAGATTTTTGCACTTCCTTAGATGCTTCTTTTCCCAAACAGATCAAAGTTTCTTGTCCTTATATACTGTTTTTCACAAATCTGTTGTATTAATGAACACAATTTTTTTTATTTGAGGTTTCTGACAGCTTTTCTTGTGGAAGTATTTTTCTTTTTCCTCTAATTTCTCTCTTAATCTTTTTGTATATCTTGTGTCAGGAAATTCTGGGCTTTTTGCATAATAGTAACAATACATAATTTCTTTCATATCCTCAATAGTCCACTCTATCATCGTTATGGCTCTTCTTTGGCTTATCATTTTTTGTGATTTTTGTGGACTGCTACTTCCTTCTACAACAGGATGGGCATCTTCCCCTGTCCTGTCCTTGCCCCATTGTAGGAATCTCTCCATAATTTGAGAATTCTACAATGACATTTTTTCCAGTCCTGGCACCAGTGTGCCTACCATGACTGGGCACATGTTCTTCGTGTTTCACTGTTGCAGTCATCACTTTTGGGTTATCTGCTTGCAATAACCCTCAGTCGGCCTGATTAACAAAGTCTTGGGTCCTGCATCAGTTGCTGTCCCTTCTTCCATGATGTCAGGTCATCAGGGGTATAAAACATGCAGCTGACACCATTACATCAGTCTTTCTTGCCACGCAGTGCCCGAAGCAGAAGCAGTTTGCAAGTGCCGGTCGGCCGACTCCTGAAATTTTCGTTTTCGAGTTTCAGAACCGAAGACTTCAACTAAAGTTAAGTACCCCATGGGGAAACTTTTTCTTGCTCCTTACCAATGTCAGTAAAAAATAATAATTGCATTACTTGTGGGAAGCTCAATACCTCATAAAGATTTTCATTCGTACTGTATTCCTTGCCGAGGCCCTGACCACAAAGTACCGTGCTGTCGGTTTTGTGCTTTATTTAATCAGTGCACTATCCACCATCGGTATATTTTCACCTCAAAATATTTCGGTTCTCGGTTTAATTATCCAGAAATGTCATCCATTAGCCATCCGACTACCGGGATTCCAAAAAAATGCAAGGATAAAGACAGAGACAGGCAGCCAAGGTCCCAAACTGCCGCCAACGCTTCTCCTAAGCCAGTTGCCAGTTCGCCGGTACTCAGTGAGGTGCTTTTGCAGCCCCTAATACCTGCTACTTCTGATTCACAGGCCTCTACTGAGACCCATTCAGAATCCGGTATGCCGCAAGATGCTTCAATCATGGAACCTGCGGATGTCTCTACCTTAGATGGGTCCGGAGCCGCTGTGCAGGCACCGGCTTCTGAGGGTGTATTCAGGCCTACGGACTTGCATATTAAACTGACACCTCCTTCTTCTTTTAGGCCTAAATCTCAAACCATGCCTAAAAAAACAATGGCCAGGCCGCATGCTCAGGCCTCTATGCCTAAAAAACAAATGATAAGAATGGCTGAAGATCTTATAACTCTAATCAGGGGAAGCCAGCCTCCCCCTTCTAAGAGACCTAGGACTGAAGTTGTTTATGAATCTTCTGACCAGGATTCTGATTTTTCTGATTCTTCTGATGATCTGGATTTGCCCTTATCTACTTATGAGGATTCTGATGCAGAGAGCTTTATCCCCTCTGCTTCCTCTCCAGAGGATTTTTCTTTTGGTGAAACCTTACATATTCTAAGAGAGCATTTCCACTGGGATTTTTCTGATTCAAAAAAAGAGATGTTGGGATTTCTTACTCCTGCCTCAGCATAGACCTTTAGCTTTCCTTCCAGTACTAGACATTGTTGATGATGCTTTTTCGGACTCTAGTTTGGCCCCTGATTCCTTGTCTCCTGCTCCCAGGAAAATCTGACAGATATTACTAGGTTCCTGATTCACACAAGTTCCTTTTTAAAAACCCTACTGCGGATCCAGAGACTATTTCACAGGGACCTAAGGGCATTAAGGTTTCTACTGCTAAAAATCCTACCCCTTCTGACAGAGACTCCAGGGCACTGGATAGATGGGGTAAAAAGGTTTACACTTCTGCAACTTTGGCCATTAGGGCTTTAAACTGCCAGTTTCATATGTTAAAGTACCAACAACATTATTGGATTGCTTAAACAGAAAATGATGTTGATTCCTGACTGTGCAAAAAATAAAGAATTACAGGATTTAATGCATTCTGCTGAGCAGGTTGGAAAACATACTTTGCAATGCGGACTTGATTCTTTAGAGGCCTCTTGTAGGGCTGCTGTTACTGGTTCTGTGCTCAAAAGGCATGCTTGGCTTAAGGAGCAATCTTTACCTGATCATGTCAAAGCTAAATTGTTGGATGCTCCCTTAAATCAGGGTCGCCTGTTTGGCAACAAGGCTGAGGAAGTTCTGAAAAAGATGGAAGATAAAGCTAAATCTATGCAAACTGTTAAAGGTTTCTTACAAGTTCAGCCTCATAGATTTAGTAGGCACTGGCCCTCTAAGAATTGGTCCTTTCCAGCCTCTTCAAGGTCTTCTCAATCCAAACCCAGACATAGCAGAAACCTCAGGTTTCAGTCCCAGGGGACATACAAGACTAAGCAGTAGGGGGTTTCCACACCCAAATCAGGGAGTAGTAAGACTCCCCCCTATGGAAAACAGTCTCAATGACTTGCTTTTAAAACTTCCAAGCACTTCCCAACTGAATGCTCCTTTAGGTGGAAATATTGGTCTGCAGGCCAAAAACTGGGAACTCATTACACAAGACAAATGGGTTTTAAATATAATGTCCCAAGGATAGAGATTTCACTTGCACACCTTACCAACACCAAGTAGATGGCCAGATCTACCCCCAAATCAGTGGGCAGAGGCCCAAAATCAAGTACTCTCTCTCTTAAGCATGGGGGCTCTTCAGTTGGTACCAGAAGAGGAACAGGGACAAGGGTTCTATTCAAGACTTTTCCTGGTACCCAGAAAAGGCAATATATGGCATCCTATCCTGGACCTTTCTACTCTAAATACATTTCTGGTGATTCCAAAATTCAAGATGCTGACTCTTCACCAGCTGCTTCCTATGCTAGGCAAAGATGCATGGTTGGCAACACTAGGCTTAAAAGAAGCATACCTGCACATCCCTATCAGGGAGTCTTGCAGAAAATACCTATGCTTCAAAGCAGGCTACATGCACTGTCAGTTCTCTGCACTGCCCTTTGGCTTATCTACTGCACCCAGGCTATTCACAAAGTGCCTAGCTCCAGTCATTGCATTTTGCGGGCAAAGAAATATTCAAATATACCCAAATCTTGATGATTGTCTAATTCAGGCAGAAAGCCAGGACATACTTTTGAATCATCTGGCCTTTGTTCAAAGGATACTGACTTGTCTGGGGTACACCATAAATGAAAAGAAATCACAACTGGTACCCTGTCAACAAATTATATTCCTGGGAATAAGTTTGAATACAACTTCCCAGATGGCTTTCCTCACGCCAGAGAAACGGATTCATTTGACAACCTACTTCAAACAAGTGGCCACAAAAACCCAGTTATCTGCAAGGCAAATACTGCAAGCCTTGGTTTCATGGCCTCCTGCATTCTTCTAATTCCATATGCAAAGCTGCATATGAGGAAACTGCAATGGTATCTCAAACGCCTATGAAGTCAACATTCACAGGATCTAGAGGCAGTGATTCCTATCATACCTTGCCTACACCTAGAGTTCCTTTGGTGGGCAGAAGCTTGCCACCAAAACAGGGGACTACCATTCACTCTACCCACTGCCACCGAAACATTAACAACAGATGCATCAGACTATGCATGGGGGGCACACCTGGCAGGGAAGTGCATTCAGAGCAAATGGAACCCAAGTCAAATGCACCTGCATATCAATAAAAAAGAAATGTTAGCTGTATGGAATGCTATAACAGCCTTCAAAGACCACATTCTTCCAGGACAATTAATGATAAAGATGGACAACACCACTGTTATGTGGTACATAAACAAGCAGGGGGGTACACATTCTTACCCCCTCTGCAGACTAGCCATGGCATTGTGGAACACAGCCCTGAGTTATCAGGTACATTTACAAGCTCAATTCCTGCCAGGAAAACTAAATACACTGGCAGACAAACTAAGGAGAAACTTCATGGACCCACACGAGTGAAAACTGGAACCAAGGATTTTCCACATGTTGACAAGCAAATGGGGGAACCCAGATATAGTCCTGTTTGCCTCCCCCCAAAACTATCAGTTGGACAAATTCTGCACAAGGACTCCCCACAAACAAGCTTGGAAAGTGGATGCTCTGTCTTTCAGCTGGAAAAAAACCTATCAGTTTATGCCTTTCCTCCTCCTCTGCCTTTCCTCTCCAAAGTACTACTAAAGATCAAACAAGACAAACCAAGGAAGATTTTGATTGCACCAGACTGGCCACGCCAACACTGGTACCCCCTCTTGCGCAGTGTTTCACTGTGGGCTGCATGGCACCTGCCCCAGACTCCAACTCTATTGTCTCAGCAGGAGAACCAAATTCTGCATCCTCATCTTCAAACACTGAATCTAGCAGCCTGGCTAATTACATAATTTCTCCTTTACCATCCCTCAGTAAACCAGTGATGGATATCATTTTAGAGGCAAGGAGGCCTAGTACCAGAAAGTCTTACGCTGAAAAATGGAAAAGATTCTGTGCCTGGACCCAATCTCAAGGGATGAGCACAACAGTGCCCAATTTACCTCAGATCTTACAATACTTAACTGAGATGCTGACGACTGGATGGGAGAAAGGAAATTCACCCCGGGGATCATGTCAGTCGACCTGCTAGACAGGGGTCCAGGGAAGTAAATAGTGTGGGAAGAAATAGCCAGGGAATTGTTATGGCTAGGCTTGTATAGGCCCTAGGGCTGATAGCCTAGTACCAACCTATGAACCTATGAACCTATAAGGCCTGTCTTTCTCCTCCATCAAAATTCATGCCTCAGCCATCTCAGCTCGTTATAACACAGAACCTCCCCTCTTCTCTCATCCACTGCTTAAGCAGTTCCTCAGGGGGGCCAACAATCTACGACCACCCAGGAGAACTCCAACTCTAGCCTGGGACCTCAACTTTGTATTGGAAAAGTTCACCCTTCCTCCTTTCGAGCCAGCTGCCACTGCTGACTTAAAATTCCTTTCTTGGAAAACATCTTTCCTTTTAGAATCACTTCAGCAAGAAGGGTATCTGAATTACAGGCCCTCGTGGCAATGGAGCCTTTCATCATCTTTCATGTGGACAGGGTGTCCCTCAGGACCAATCCCTCCTTCATGCCCAAGGTGGTATCCATTGTGGCCTTTAATCAGTCTATACATCTGCCAACCTTCTTTCCAAACCCACAGAACAAAGGGGAATGGATTCTGCACTCCTTAGATGTGCACAGACAATTTAGATTCTACTTGGACAGAACTAAACCTCAAAGGAAATCTGATCAACTGCTGGTGGCATTTACTACAGGGGCAGAGGGGAAAGCTATTTCAAAGCAAACCATTTCCAAATGGATAGGCCATTGCATTCTTTTTTGCTACAAACACCATGGAAAACCTATCACACAGGGGATCAGACCCCATTCTGCCAGGGCTGCATCTACCTCTACACCCTTTCTCAGAGGCGTCCCTACCAGGGACATACTAGAAGCTGCTACTTGGCATTCTGTACATACTTTCACCAAGCATTACCATCTGCCATTTTTCTCTAAATCCAGAGCTGGTTTTGCCACTGCAGTCTCGCAGGGCCTTTTAGCTGGTCCTAATTCTATTTAATTCCTCTTCCCATCCTCAGCTTTGGGAATCTACCCAAACGTAATGACTGCAACAGTGAAACATGAAGAACATAGTACAGTTCTGTACACTTACCATAAATGTAGATGTTCGAGTGTATTCACTGTTGCAGTCCTGGTTATCCTCCCTCCAGCCCCCTTCCTTTTCTTTTATGGATATACCTTTACTCTCCTTTACTATCTTCAAAAGCTTTTTGGTGTATTTGCCTTTTTGTTGGAGGTATAATCTTGTATATTTATAGATTTAATTGCTTCCCATTAAAGGGGGCACCTGACATCTAGGGCAAGAAAAACTGATGTAATGGCACTGGCTGCATGTTTTATACCCCTTACGTCATGGAAGAAGGGACAGTAACCGACGCAGGACCCAATACTTTGTTAATCAGGCTGACCGAGGGCTACTGCAAGCAGATAACCCAAAAGTGATGACTGCAACAGTGAATACACTCAAACATCTACATTTATGGTAAGTGTACACAACTGTACTTTTTTTATCCTAGGTCTTGTGCACCCAGCTATCTTTTTTTAATTTTTGGCCTACTTCTGTCCATGATATATTCTATATAAATGCAGTCTATATATCAGTGTCATCTTGGTGAGATTTTGTGAAAAACAGGGTCCACGTCATGAAGGTACTCACCAAGACTAGAGGATGAATACAGTTTCAGCAATACTACTCTCCTTTGCTTGCTAACTTATCATCTCTCCATTCGGACCGAATCTTCTACATAGGTTGCCTGATGACTCTCTAGTACTTGTTGATAGCTTCAAACATTCCCAGAGGTAGTTGTCTCTAAATGCCCTGTATACCTGAATAAGATCCCATCTTATATATCTATAAGAGATATGTACAAGTTAAGGTATATTAGTCTTTCATAATAACTTAAATGTTCACATCTGTGGATGCCCTTGGTATATTTCCCTTCTACTCCTTCCAGTTTACTCATCCTTGTTTTCTTATAGGGTTTCCATATTGTTATTCCATACTCAAGTTGGGTCTGATGTAACTAACAAACAATGACTTCATCAGTTTTGATTTTCTAGACTTAATAAATCTTTTTATGCAACCTACAATTCAATAACTATTATTAACCAATTGGTTGATAAGATTTGAAAAACTCATAGCTGGATCTACTCATATACCCAAGTCCTTAAATGAGTCTACAGTTTCAATCACTGTGTGCTGTATTAAATATTCACCTTTTAGTATACGTTTTCCAAATCTCATATGTTTAGTTTTTGATGCATTTATCAGCATATTATTCTTGTGTGCCCAAATGGTCAATTTAGTCAAGTTATTTTGCAGACATACCTTATCTGCAACACATGTAATCAGTTTACCCAATTTCAGATTGTCTGCATATAGACTGTAGAACACTTCAGGTAAAAAAGTTAGGTCTGAAAGCTACAATATAAACAAGTAAGGGCCCAGGACAGAGCCCTGTGGGACACCCTGACTGTAACCAAGAATGTCACCTGTTCAGTTGTTGTATGATACTTGCCATGTCCTATTTGTAAGCCATGCAGCTGTTCAGCTTATCAAGAGTACATCAATTGCTAGTTGTTCTAATTTATTGATTAGTGTTTTGTGTATGACCCTGTCAAATGCTGAAGTTAAATGTATATCATTGGTTAAAAGCATTTTTTCAGATGAAACTTCAGCAGGTAAAAAAGCACCTCATCAAAGCATTCCTCTTCTAATTGCATACAGCAAGTAGTAAAAGACAAATTATTGCTACCTGCAAAAGTGAGGCAGCAAGAGGCACTGTAGAATTAAACTAAAAGATCTTACTTCTATAAAAATGGCTAGTCACTGCATCTCACTGCAGCTCACTCTGTAGTGACATGTTTCTTGTAAAGCCATACTTTTAGCAAATGACCACTGGCTGAATACCTACCTTAACTGTACACACTGCAGATGATACCACATGCATTTATAATCATAAATAACATACAAATATATTGTTTGTTCTTTACTGAACTATGTAGAACTATGTGCATTCTTTAGTCTTTGTATAATTTTCTGCCTTACCCCATGGTGCCGAGGTCATGGTTGAAAAAGGTCTATTGACCAGTCCACTTAACCCCTTATCAGACTGAAGTTAAAAAAAAGGCTCAGATTGATGAAGATCCCCTTGTGGCATGGCAGAAGCCACTATTACATGGATCAAGGCCATTGCTTACCATCTGGTGCAGTGAAGAAGGCATATGTCATCATGTGTACTGTAGAAGATCAGGTGAGAGCCAACATATACATACATACACTCTATCAGACCTGTCACCTGAAAGACCTTACTAGTAGAAGCTCCAGAGTTCAATGTGCCCCAGACTTGATTTGCAAACAAGGCTGTTTAGGCAGCAAATCTGCATACCTTTGGCACTGCAAATGGCCTACACAAGACATGACTACAGCAGATGTTTGATATGTGTAGCCTCAAAAACCTATTTCTTTTTAAACAAGACTTACATTGCAGTTTAGGTGACAGAACAAGAGTGAGTAACAACCGATGATGTACAATATCAGATGGGTAACATGCCATATAATAAACTACACTCATCATGTTGCCATCAATATTTACACCACAGAATGTCTGAAAATGCTGTGTTACCATGAAGGAGATAATCTTACTGTCCATAGGCTGAAGTTTTAAAGTCTCTGCTCTTTACAGAGCATTTCAGTAACTATGAATTGCTACAAAACTCACTAGTGCAGGTGTAATAGATATTTGCATATCCATTTTGCTGATAATGATTCCCATACCTCTCAACCTATTAGTGCAAAAATCTGGACAAAACCAAAAGTAATGAGGGGACAAGGACCAAAATCAGGGAATATTTTAAATATTACTCTTACAAACGTAGAACGTTGGTGGAATAACAGCTTTTGTATTCACATGGATTTTCTGAAAAAAATGGAAGTCTAAAACTTAAATGTCTGTTATTATTTATTGACTTAAATCTTCAGTGATTTGTCAGAAAACCACTAATTTTATGAGGAACATACCGAAAATATTCAGCAAAAATCTGGACAATTGAGAGGTATGAGATGTAGTACTAGTATATGGGCAGTTTGATACTGTGATCATCAGTCACATCACTTCTCTGAATTTTAATCAATCATCTAGTACCTTACACCAGATGCAAAGGCATTTGCATTCTCTAAAAGGCATTAAAAACGTTCTTCCAATTCAGAAAGTTATTTTTAAAATTTCTGATGTGACATGTCTTAAAAAAATGTATATGGACCTAATCTCTGGCCTTTCAGAACATTGAGTCCATAAGACAGCATGGAACTTTAAACAACATTCATACTCCTACTTAAATTTTCTTAAAAGAGCGCTTACTAAAGTACTACCAGTTGTTGCTATTAACCAGCCTAGATTATGTCTGTCAGCCTTTGGAGTATTCAGAAATTCACAAAGCTCTGTTTGTCACTTTTATATTTAATCCTATCAACAGTCTCATCACTGCACTCATCAAGTTATTGCTCAGAGGTCGTGAAGAAGGCAAATATGGCAAAATAGAACAGCGCACAATATGAACAAATGTATACAAATTCTTTCCCTTCACAAAATTCTGTAATCATCAGCTTATGATTCTTCACAGTTCCTATTTTATCCACAAAAATTGCCTGTCATGAGGATTCCAATTTTACCACGATATCCATTATAGATAAAAAGGAAGCTGTATATCACATATTACGGGACTGATCAAAAACTCAACCCATCAGGTTCACTTTCTCTCTTTGTTGAAATAATATCACATCCTGAATATTGAATGTAACTGGAATAATTTTATTCTCAAAAGAGAAGTTAAAAAAATAGGTATAGAACCCAATTATAACTGCAGCCTGAGTGATTTTTTATTTAGTCAAAACCAGGATAACTAGAATACAAATTACATTGATAATGTGGAAGAAGTACATTAATATAGCCTAGAATTCATGGAAATGTTCACCCAGATACAGAACTCTGACGAAAAAATTTCCCTGACCATTTGGTCAAACTCATAGATTCATAGATTTATTGATTGTTACTAGGTTAACGACTCAGTGGGCTTTTCTAAGCCTAACCAAGTTTTCTCGAAAGAATAATGATGTACTGTATCCAAAAAGGACATTGAGGGCCAGGCATTTATAAGCTACCTCTGTCTGTAAGGGACATGGATACCAGGCCCAGTGTAAATTTCCTATTCCACATCCACTGGTCTAGGTTTTACTTAAACTAGGTAATAGAGGAACTTAGTTTCACATGGATGGGAAGCCTGTTCCATGGGACGGGCAATCTCTGGGACATATATTTGTCTCTCCAGCATGTTCTGTTTAAGTCTAGATTTTGTATTTCTGGTACTCTTTGACTTACAAATATGAAAGAGATTCTTAAGTATGGGGTTTGCAGATGCCTTTTAAGCCAGGCATAGATCACCCTTCAGCAATCTGTAGGAGACTGAGTAGATGGAGGGGGGTTTTAGGCGCTCTGTATAAGGCAAGTTTGTTACATCCTGCATTCTTTTTGTAAGGAACTTCTAAGGTCACTTTAGTTGCTGCATATGTCTGGTCAGGTACATACTAAAGGAAGAATTGTACGACATGATTGGTATGATAAGGGCAGAGTAAAGTAGGATAATGACTTCTTTGGACTTAGCTGTCATGCCCCTACTTATAAGTTGAGCGACATAAAAAGGATTTCCTCGCTACTGTGGCCACATGGTGGTCAAAGGTAAGGCTACTGTTATTGTGTGTACCCAGATCCATGACTACTGGGTTGACTCTTAGGGGCATATTATCAACATGGCAATTTGTTGGGATGGTTGACTTCCCAAAGGGTACAATTATGCATTTCTTAGCACTGAGTTTAAGACCATGGCTTTGGCACCATTTGTTAATAAGAGACAGACTTTCTTGAAGAATTCTAGTGTCTGCAAGGGAGTTGATTATAACCCCCAGCATGCAATCATCTGCAAACATAGTCAGCAATAAACCTTCAGCATTTGCTTCCATTTCAGAGGCATAGATGCCAAGAAGGAGCAGGCCCAGTACTGAGCCCTGAGGGACTCTGCTAATGACTTGTCTCTTTTGTGGGGGTGGCCTCACCTATTTTGACCTGGATCCTATCAGTGAGCCAGCTGGCTATCCAGCAGATGATAAAAAAGTTTATACCTAAATTAGTGAGCTTGTCTATAATGCATGAGTGGGGTGTTGTTTCAAAAGCCTCGGCCAGTTTGAGATAAGCTATGTGCACAGTCTTACCTTCATATGGTGCATTGGTGACCCTCTCAAAAAAGCTCATCAGATTTAATATATGTGACCTTCCATTAACAAAGCCAAAATGTGATGTATTCAGTGTTTGCAGGTTACATATGCCCTCATTTATCATGTCCATGATGATTTGTTCCATGGCCTTACATGTGAGATTTTTTAAGAGTTATGGGCCTATAGTTACCCAGATCAGTGGTTGGACCTCCTTTGTGGAGGGGAATGACTGTAGCCATCTTCCATTCCTTGAGCAAAAAACCTGACTGAAGGCTCCATTTGAAAAGTGATTCAAGTGGACCAGAGAGGTAATCTTTCATGCTATTTATTAAACATCTTAGGATGTTATTGGGGCCCATCAATACAGTGTTTTTCAACTTGGAAAGTGCACTGATGACCTGTTCCCTAGTAATGGTTAGGGGGATCGTGGTATTCAGTACTTCTTTTGGACTATTGGGGGGGAGTGGGGTGGAGAAGTTTCAGCTGAACCTGTCAGCCAAAAGGTTGGCAATGGCCTCTGGTTCAGTGTGGGTGATGCCATTTACAACAAGTTCTGCGCATTGTTGTGTATTTTCTCTGAGGTTACAAACATAGTTGGAGAAAGCTCTGTGGTTGTCCTTTGCCTGAGAAGCTACTTTTCCTTCAACTTTAGCCTTTGAAATATTAATTAACCCTTTTAGCTGCCTGTTTAGATTGGTTAGTGGGCTTTTGGTATGTATGGCTTTGTTCCTCCTACGCTTGGCCAAGATTTTTTTCTTTGGTTGTATAACCGATTGATATTATGTTTCCACCAGGGTGGCTTGTCTTTTGAGTTTGTCTTAATCTTAATACGAGTAGGCACAGCTCACTCTATACAGTTATTAATATGGCTATACAGAGATTTTTGTAAATAGCTTAGCATATCCTGTGGTGTTTACTGGGTTTGGAGGTGCTTGGAATTTAACCAAGGTGTTGCTTAGTAAAAAACGGTTAACCTTGGAATAGCTCTTAAAGTTTTTTGGTTTTGCTGGATCCCTGGATTTAATCTTTATTTCAAGCATTCTGCATTATGGTCATATCTGATTGAGTGTGGAACTTTGCCCCCCCCCCCCCGGTTCGTGATTACAAGGTCAATGATGTTTGTACCCCTGGTAGGAGAACTGACCAACTATTCCAGGATGTTGGTATTAACAAAATTTTAGACTTACTGGGATTGTGCATTAGAAGTGCTGTAGGATTCCCAGTCTATAGAGGGGTAGTTGAGATCCCCCATGAATATCATATTCAGTTGAACAGTGTGGGACTCTAGTACATTGAGATAGGTCTTATGGGTTTCCTGGGAGATGGAGGGAGACATATATGTTGCAAGGATAGGGTACGAGACCCTGTTTATTATGAGTTGCATATGCATGAGTTCCAGTGGGTCATACACTTTAACTAGTCTGGATGTAAGGTTGTTTTTTAATGCAGACTGAGACTCCTCCACCTTTAGTTTTCTCCTATGCAGTAAGCTGGTCTAAAGGTGTGAAAGGCATTATAACCTTGCATTGCTGGTGCACTCTCAACAACTTTAAACCATGTCTCTGTTACTACACCAATATCCACACTCTCCAGGGACAGAAAGGCTTGCAGGAAGTGGAGATTGTTGTTAAGACTTCTAGCACTGGGCAATACCATCTTCAGATATTCCTTCATAGGTTCAGTTAAATCTGTACGTTTATCAGTTTGGCATAACCTAAAAAAGGCAACATGGGAGTAGAAAAGGTCTTTGCCAATATCAGAAACCTATATGTGTAGACCATCCCTGGAAAAGCAGTGTGGTCTGTCAACCATGTCCTCCCAGACTGTCAAATATTGTACCCCCTTGGATTGACACCAGAAGCTATGCCATTTGTTAAAAATCAATCATTTTATGTTGGTAATGTGACATCATCCTTGGAGAAGGTAGTATGCTGCTAAGTGCTACGCTCATACTTGCCTGAGACACATAATCAGTGAGCTCAATCATATCTCTCTTCATATAGTCAAGATAGGTATGTCTCAGGTCATTAACACCCACATGGACTATAATAAAGTCATACTAGTACCTGTGGTTTAGTGATCTGAAGTGCCTGTGTGATTTGATGGATTCTAGCCCCAGAAAGACAGCTAACAGTCGCTCTCTCCTTACTCAGTTTGGGGATGGGGACATCAGTGTGCCTCACTACTAAATCACCAATGACCAGGAAATTTGGCTGTGCCCTGGTTTGCCTAAAACTGGGCAGCAGAGGCACTGGATACATTGCTACTATGTGTAGCTGTGGGTGGTATTTTAATAAATAATAAATAGAAATAAATGTCTCGGTTGAAAAAGGCTCAAGCTGATACATACACCTTTTAGAAGATGAACAATGATGTTGCAAATTATATTGTTACTTATATTCTCATTGATGTTAGCTTTGTGATTGTTTAATAATGAATTGAGATTTTTAATTCTGTGTTTCTTCCTCAGTCTTGATAAATGCAATTAATTCATCTTTGTTGCCTAGGAAATTTATCGCACTAATTAATATCTGCTGCCCAAAAGTGTTATGCTGATTTATGAGGTTGATGTTATACTCAATGTTAGTGTTTGTGAAAGGTTGTTAAAAACTTTAATTGTCTGCAAAAATGTATGGTCTCTAAAATATTACAATATATAATATGGCTGGAGAAGGAGATAATCTGTTAATCCAGATTATCTGACTATATAATGCCAGTCCAGCAGTTACATTCTACAAGTTAACCTATACATACAGCCCTGGTGGCATATAGGTCGATATCCTCCATTTATTGTCAGATCCAATTACTTTATTGCCCTAGTGTGAATAAGCTGCACTTTCCTTTAATTCCCTTCTATTTCATCCTCTATACTACTACTCTTTCAACAGTCTAGATGGCAAATAGATTGTGCTATTTAACCTATGCGTACTGCTTAGGAGGCAGGTAGCCTGTGCTACTTAACCTATGCATATAGCCTAGATGGCAGGTAGGCTGTGCTACTTAAGCTATGCACTCAGCCTTGGTGGCAGGTAGGCTGTGATCCTTCTCTCATCTTAATATCTAGCCTAGGTGGCAGGCTGCATTTACAGTTCTTTTAACTCATAACCTAGGTTGCAGATATACACTGCACTTTCCACTCATTTTCTGATACAGCCTTTGTAGATGCTAAAGTATACTATCTTCTCTCTGGAGCTTCTACTTTTTAATTGACTGGAATACACATATTTTGTAGCACTGTCAATATTTACACTGGGGAGTTTCTTTTTACCCACTCTTCTACCTACTCTTATTAGGATGGAAAATACATTGCTGCATTATGTATTGTCATAGACTCCTACCAGCCCTTTCTCACAATTTTACCACCCCTATCATTCTCCAGCTACCATGTCATATTATTTATTACACCTCTGACATTACCTCAGCCACACCATATCTCTGCCTTTACAAGTTGTACCTGCAACTATCTTGCAAACACATAATGCTAGTTTTTAATCTCTCAACAACTGTTTTTAGCATGATGTCTTACTATTTTTTCTGTCACTTTAGCCTTCAGAATAATCATTACAGAAAATGTGCCTCTTTCTCATCCATGTCAGGAAATATCCAACCCTACTCAGGTCAATTACTGGCAAATAAGACTAAACAATCTACTGAATGACACCAGCAATACATTCACTTAAGCTACCGGGAAATAATTTATATTGCAAACCATAATCCTACAGAGCGCACCAATCCCCATCCCAAAAAACTAAGGATCTTCTCTCAAAACTCCACTGTCTCCAACTCAAACTTGTATATTCAGGAGATATTCACTCAAACCCAGGACCACTTCAATTCAAACCTCAGTTACAAAACCCAATCACCTATCATATCAGGAAAATAAGGTCTTGAAAATACTTTCCTTAATACATACAGTCTTAATAATAAATGGGTAAGTTTTGAAGCATGGTTGGTAACAGAAAATCCCCATATTCTTGTTGCAACAGATAATTAGTTGAAGGATGATTGCTACCCCTCTACTTTTATGCAGAACATCTACTACATACGTAATGTCAACAGACCAGGCCCAAGATCTGGTGGCAGTGCTACAATTTTAATCAAAAGAAATACCTCAATTACAGTTGTGGATGCACTAATTCTCATACTAGATGACAAAAGACCCAATTGGGTACGTTCCCATGTCACATTAGGTGGGCATACTCACATGTGGATTGCCTCAGTTGACATCCCCACCGCCACCCCCCCCCCCTTGTCTCTGTTTTTCATAAAATTCTGCAAAACATGTTCCCTAAAGGCATACATAACAGCACAGTTATTCTTGTTGATTTCAACATCAATGCTGTTGGGAAATACTCACTGTCTCTAAATGAAATGTTGCAACAATTTAGCCTGTCCCAAATAATACAAGCTCCTATTTGAACCAATACAAGAAATTGCTCTAGTTCCACACTTGACTTAATAATAACCAATATTCAAAATAGATATCTTCACAGTGAAATACTCTCCAATGCTCTGAGGAGCCAGTCACCCATTAAATCCATTTGGTCATTCAGAACATAGAAATTCCTCAAATAATTAAGAGAAAATCTTTCCCTAATAATAAGTTACCAAATCTCAACACCCTTCTCAGTGTTGTTCTCCCCTGTATGTCATGCCTGAACCCACCTCTGCTTTAGAATTCTTCAACACAAAACTGACCACATCAAGATACACTGTATCCCCTTGCAAAAAGAAGGCTTAGATTATGGTGTTGTCCATGTCTTTCAGTGGATAATTAAAAACAAAATTAAAGCCACAAATTCAGCCTGGTAATACTGGAAAAGGAAGCCCATCAATACAGAGCTACACCATACTTTTCTGAGCTTAAGGAAAGAAACAAGAATTTCAACAAATACTGCAAAAGCCCTGTACCTTAGACAGAAACATGAAGCAAAATGGTCTATATGCAATCAGTTTTGGAAAGAAATAAAACACTTAACAGGGAATTAAATAACCCTTCAGTTCTCAAGAAAGAACCAATCATATCGAGTCACTCCACCTTTGCTAATGATTATGCTCACTTTTTGCAGTCTGCCATAACCGACATAACTAAAACCTTTCCAACAATTTATTCCCCCACTAGGGTAGAACAAGAACCTTCATCCTCTGATCTGCACCCTCTAGCCACTTATGCACCAGCTTTTCACTTCTCTCAAATTTCAGTAAAACAGACTAAGAACCTACTTCTCAGACTCAACAATTCAGGATCTAAATCCAGCAATCTTCATCCCACTTCCTAAGGCTTGCAGATTAAAAAATCATTAAATCCCTTACTAATATCGTTAATTTCTCTCTCTCTTCTTAGACACTGTCCCACAGCATTCAAGCATGCAGTTATAATCTCTTTACCTAAAGTGACTAATCCTAATGGGTTGAGTGATTATAGATATATTTTTACCCTGTGCCCTATTAACAAAATATTAAAAAAGTAACTTTTATACAAGCAACTACTTAAGCACATTAACAACTATAGCCTGTTATGTGATGCACAGCATGCCTTTTGCAATGCCTTCAGTACCTTTATTGCCCTTATAATGCCCACTGATATTATTTCTTGCAACCTGAATGGAGAATTTATTATTGCAGATCTCACTACTGACATGACTAGGGCTTTTGAAATGGTCAACCATACCCTTCTTCTCAAAAAAACTGAAAAAATTCAGCTTTGGAGATAACACTATATGCTGGTTATTTTAGCTATCTAAAAGACAGAACATTCCAAGTCCGTAACACTGTCTCATTCTCTACTGCTTGTAAACTTAATACAGGTTGTGAAGGCTGCCAGCCTAGCCAAATAGGATTTTATACATAATTCTTTCATTTGTAAATATGAATGTTGAATTACAGGCTTGTTTTCTTAAATGAAAGAATATACTGTGAAATGTTGAACTCAAAACAATGTAGCAATATTGCCCTCTGGTGTAAAGAAAGCTAAGTCAAGCGAAATTGAAATTATTTCATGACTGTCTTTGATGTTTACAATTGGGCTCTGGCTGGGCTAGATGAAGGCTTCCTGCCTATTGTTTTAAGGCTAAAGTTAATGACCAGAATTTACATGTGGAATGTCCTTTATTGCTCTGGTTTCTGCCTAGGTGTAAAAGAATGTAAATGCAGTTTCTGTCAGTCTGGGAACACCAGGAAAGTGTAAAAAAATGATGTAATGGGAATCAGGACTGCAATAGCAATTTGAAGAGAGGGAATCAGAAGGCATTAAGCATTTTGTCTTGACTATCCAACTCACAGCACTGTCTTGCTCATATGTAAGTTATCTTAGACTTGTGTTTTCTTTTAGAAATAGCTAGGAACTAGAAAGATTAGACTAAGTGTTTTTCTGTGATGTCAGAACTGTACTACTGATTTATTTTAAGTATTTCTCTGTGATCTCTGAACTCTTGACTAGCACTGTATAGTAGAAAATATTGTCTTGTGGTTTTATTTATTATTAAATATGTTAAAACCTGTCAACTGTGGCTGTTTTGTGTAGAGATAATTTAAGCTCTAGAGTACACTGCATATTTATAGAGTTTACTGTCCAAGTCACTCTAAATAAGCCTTGACTGTTTAGTTACAACCACCAATTGGATAATAACATTGCACAGTAATAATTGGACATCCTTTTTAAGGGCCTTTGAGTAGCTGATAAATATTAGTGGTTGGTGGCAAGTGGAACTACCGTATAGTCTGGGAGAAAAGGGCACAGCTGGAGAAACTGTGCCAGCCTTCCCCAGGAGTGTATGTGTGGTTGTAAAATCTCTTATCTCAAAGTGCATGTGTGTGTATGTGTCAGCTACTTGGGCAGGGACATGAAGCACTAGTTGGACAGAGAGGGTGCTAGAGGTTTTAGCTTGCCCACTAAGCTGAGATCTGAACCCTATAGCTGTGCTAATAAAAGACATTTTTGACAACCATTTTCTGTGAGAGTAGAAAAGTGCTTAAAGTACTTTTACCGTTACTGTTGTAGTTTTTTTTTTTGGGGGGGGGGTCCTGGTAGTTTAGGAGTATTACATTCCATTAACTGAAGGGAAGTCGTCGGACAGATTGTTAATTGAGGAAAAATAATGGCGGGTCAAGGACTGAACCCAGTGACACATCATCTCTTAAGAGTCTGGAAAACTAAAGATTTATTTGAGTTTACCACCAACTGCATCTTACTTGAAAGATAACAGCTTAACCATTTATAAACCTCTTTATCACATCCTGTTTCCTTTATAGTTGATAGTAGCAGAGTAGGGGTTACATGGTACAATGTTTTGTTATATACCTCTAAATGCTGTTACAATTGGGTCTTATTCCATGGAAGTGCTTAACATGTTTATCTTTTTCCTGATAAAAGACCATAATCATAGTGGTTCATGCACTAAACATATGTATGTGATAAGGCATATGAGGGGTGTACATTGTGCAAATATTAAGTGCCCATGGACTCTAATCAGTAAGGCCTCCCATCACTTTTCTTAAGTTAGTTAAACTGATGGCATAGTTAATGTCTTTATTTTATTGGGAATTTGTATGCATGCATTATTGCTATTTTAAAATACATTTGTATTTATGCAGTGTTTTACTTTTGTGTACTGTATCTTCATATTCACCCAATGGCAGTCTTTTTAGTGTGTGTGTGTCTGTGTGTGTCTGTGTGTGTGTGTGTGTGTGTGTGTGTGTGTGTGTGTGTGTGTGTGTGTGTGTGTGTGTGTGTGTATGTGTGTGTGTGTGTATGTGGTTAGAGTAGCTGACTTTTCTGTTATGATCTCCATTTTTCACAATGTGTAGCCTAGATATGATGTCTAGACAACTATCAATATGAAACTACACAAATACACATACGCAAACACACACACACACCTATATATATGTATACACATACATATATATATATATATATATATATATATATATATATGTACAAAAAAAACAAGGCATTATACCCACCATTAGGAAGGTTGTAGTTGGTGTCAAACCATCAATGGTCTGGATCCTTCCTTCTCTTCCTGAAAACAAGAAAGAAAGAAAGAAGAAAAGAAAGATTTATGTTTTTGTGTTTTGTTAGTTCAGGGTAGTTGTGTTGGATCATATAGGTCAATTAGGATCTCTTTATACATTTTGAGGCATTATTGTATTGTACTACCCCCACCGCCTGGATGCGCAATAGCAAGGCCCACCCAACAACAGGTGCTGTTTACGAATAATGAATGAATATTTATGGTAATGTTTTCACCGGGCTCATGAATATTCATCAGGTATTCGGCTGCTGCATACCCTTCTGTGAAGAAAATACATAAGTGAAGTTACTCAACATGTCGTCTGTCTAGCCATCAACCCCGTGATAGATCTCGGATTAATTAGTGCCCAAATTTTTAATCTCCTCTATATTTTTTTGCTTTCACAAAATGATTTTGAAATACTTTTGTTCCTTCTTTGCTCTGATCTCAGGTGAGATATGTTGTAAATAATCTTTATTTTTATAAAACAAGACAGACCTGCATGTCTATGTGTGAGTGTATGGGATAGGGTCATTCATTTTGCAGAATTATAAGGGGGTTTATGCATATTTTTGGTCTAAATATATATATGTATGTATGTATATATATATATATATATATATATATATATATATATATATATATATACACACATATATATATATATATATGGTTCTCCCGTTCGATTCTTGGCTGGAGCGCCTTCTGTGTGGAGTCTGCATGTCCTCCCTGCAGTCGAGTGGCATTCGAAAGACATGCGTGAATGGGCGTGCCTTAGTTGAAGGTTGGGCATCAGGCTGGCACCTCAGCACCATAAAAATCGACTGCCAGTCATTAGCGGACCGGAGTTCCGCTGTGGCGACCCCTAACCAGGAAAAGCCGAAAGAAAAACAACAACAAGTGTATATGTATGTATGTGTGTATGTATGTACGTATTTGAATGCATATATATTAATCCATACTCTTACATGTATATTTGTTTGAATGTATATATGGAAAACATAAACATTTATATACTCTTATTCAGTTGTGAAATATCTTGCAATGCTCTAGCAGGTTCTTATCTACTCTCATTGTATATTTTGCACACTTGTATTTTCAACCAAAATATGGAATATTCTCTTATTGTATACTAACAGCTATAAAGTCTACAATTTGTATGCTACTACTCTGTAATGTCTCTTTTGTAAATTTTTCTTCTCTCTGTAAACTTATGGAGTTTTTCTCCCCAGGACTCTGCTGAAAATGGACACTTGTTGGCCAGTTGGACTATCCTGGCAAACAAATGTTAAATAAATAAATTATTTATATTGTCCAGCACCCTGACTCCAAACATGATGGACAACACATCTCAAGTATCGTCGATTTTCAAGGATATAACTGATTGGGACTCAATATTTTGTTCTGCCCCTCTTGAAATTGGTGATCATTTCCAAAAGGTGGCAAATTGTACACAACAAATGATGACAACCATTAAGCATTAACTATCATTTTTTTACTTCTAAAAAATCCATGCTAATTTAACTACTGTTATTTGGTCACGTTTTAAAGTCATTAGTATTAATATTTAAAAAAATGTCCATGGTTTGAATACTTTGCCCCTGATGTGTGTGTGTGTGTGTGTGTGTGTGTGTGTGTGTGTGTGTGTGTGTGTGTGTGTGTGTGTGTGTGTGTGTGTGTGTGAGAAACAGAGAGAGACAGCAAGAGTGAGAAAGAGGATACTATTTTTCTTAAATGCTTCCTTCTTAGAATAACTCATATCACTTGTAATGATTTTAATAAAACACCCCAGTTAAATATGCAGTTAAGTTAAAGGGTGGAAGCATCATAGAGCATTCACAATTCACATGCACAGGGGTGATTTCCATATGCGTTAATCAACACTCAATGTATGCATGATGTCACTAGCAAATCTGCATAGCGGTCAATCATGTGTCATTCGCATACAACATCACTGTCATTTTGCATGTCAATCATACAGGCCACGCCCACTTCCACACAGTCTGACCAGGGGGAGGTACTACAATATAATAATGCCCATGTTGATGATCTTGATTGAATTTATTTTTATTGATTTATTGATTTATTTATTTTATTTTATCATTTGTTTACTGGGTGGTCCGACTGGGTCAGAAAGAACCTGTTTTCAACAGAGACCCTGGTAGAAAAACTCCAGTTACAGACTCTAATGTACGAACTTTTATAAGCAATGTAAACAGTTGTAGTATAGTATACAATATTAAAGGGGCAATAACAGTGAAATAGACATACTAGTAGTGCATACATTAAGATGGGGCAGATGAATAAACATTTTTACAAAGTAGAAGGTAAACACAGTATGTGCAGTAAATTAGAAATACAAGTAATATATATGTTGTGGTGAGGCAGATGACTAAACATTTTTACATAGTAGGTGGTAAAACATTGTATGTAGAGTTGACTATCGCATTAATATCATGGATGGTAAACATAAATAGGTGCAGGAGATTAGCTAGATGAAGATAGGGATATAAGAAGAAGTGAGAGGGAGAGAGTGTGGGACAGAATAGCAGGAGGGAGGGAAATGTACCAGGTAGGATGACAGTGCAGGAGAGATTTTGGGAGGGAAGAAACTGATCAGATGACCAAATCACCACTGTAGTTTGTAATATGGTATCATAATAACCATTATCATCACTGAAATATGCCTTTATACTACTGCCTGATAATATATTATTTCACAGAAAGAATGATAGATTCCTGGTGTGTGTTAGCTGAGGCGATGGCACAATTTAACTCCACATAAGGGTTCACAATAAGTTTTATGGAGCAAAGGAAGGAGAGGATGAGGCAAGTGTATTAGAACAGCAGCTGTGTATAGTCAGCCTTTAATACTCGGACAGACACAGTCGATCACTTATATAGTTAGGAGTGGTTGGCACATTACTATTTACTCACTTGTGTTTGCATTCCCTTAAAGTGGCTTTATAACTCATTTTTCATAGTATGCACTTCATATGTTCAAGTCTCTTAAGTGGTAGAAAGAGCTATAGTATAAAACAGAGGAAAAAAGCAAAAAGACATGAGTAACTAATAAGCAAATACTTAATTACTGATGTGTACAATGAGCAAAACACAAACCTGTAGATCACTGTCACTGACACCTTCTACATTAGATACTGTTAAAGAATTCTGGTCCCAAGTAATCGCTTCAGCTAAAGTAAAAAAAAAAATGCAACTCTCATTCCTTAACGTTTTTCAGAAAACTGTCTGTTACCTGAAGTTACACACTACATGTGTTACAAATGAACAATAAGTTTTGATAGAGAGTGTCTTGCAAAAAAGGTTTTAGAAAAAGAAGAGAAAACCTAGACAGATTCCAAAAGAGTTGCTTTCAGTGTATGTGACTTACTCCCTTGAAAGCCTGCCCTGATTCTGAAAGACTAGTTCTCAGTGTAAGTAACTTACTTCAGTGTAAGGCCTGTGTATAAACAGGTTTACATTAGTTGCCAGATTCCAGAAAGAATCGAGTCTCTAGTGTTTCAACCTCTATCCCCTCCCTGTAGTCAGATTATGTAACACACACACACAAACACACACATACGTAAATACATGCATAAAAAAATCTCACTTGACTAACTGAATGTAATTCATAGCTGAATGAGAACACCAAAAGAAAATGGCAGGAAAGCAGCACCATATTATGAGGACACAGACAGCATTGCAGAAAGAAGCCTTGACACAGAGGGCTGCAGAAGTATGAGACAAGGTCTACCCTCTCATCTCATATATTAGGGTTAAATCAATGAAGAAACTCCACAGACCACCAGGCTAAAACAGCAACCTTTAATACAGATGTAGTAAGTGCTTTCAGGATACACCCTTCATCAGACTAATTCCTTGTAGTACAAGCTCATTATTTAAAACAACAATTACCCAATTAACAGTCAAGAGACACATGGTCTCCACCTCCTTAATACAGGTTTAAAGGCACAATCCCATTCAAACCTGGGCTTCTATCTGTCCCAAGTTCTATAATCCATTCTGTTTTATGGTACTCAGTATAAGTAACCAGATCATCACCCCTTGGATTAATTTTAGGGACCTCTAAGGCCATAAATGTAAAAAAATGTCCTTGATGTTCATTCACATGTTGATACAAAGCATTATGCACTTCATGCAAACATATATCTGATAAATGTCTCAAAATCCTAGTTTTAAACTTACATTTGGTCTTGATGAACAACACATGCACCTAGCTAAATATACCACATTGACCATGGGCTAAACAGAAAGACAACATAAATTTATATATTAAATACAGTAGTGACATTACTGGCATTTGTGACATAATACGGAATAAGTGGATAATTTTACAGACTGATGATGCACTGAGATGGTTGGTTGGAGATGCTCCCAGTTTTGTATTCAAACGAAATAGGGATTTGAAACAGATTCTGTGTGATAGGGACAGAAGCAAGGTTAGTGGAACAGGGAGGTATGGAATGCATCCCTATATGCATTTTAAAACATGCAGTTGCATATCCAATGACCACATGTTTGCCTATCCCATTAGTCAAAGGGTATATTCTCCTAAGCTGCAAGCGAACTGTAACACAGTCAATGTGGTATATTTAGCTAAGTGCATGTGTTGTTCATCATTTTATGTAGGGAAAACCAATTGTAAGTTTAAAACTAGGATTATGAGGCATTTATCAGCCATACATTTGCATGAAGTGCGTAATGCTCTGTATCAACAAGTAAATGAACATCAAGGACATTTTTTTAAGTTTATGGCCTTACAGGTCCCCTAAAATCAATCCAAGGGGAGTTGATCTGGTTACTTATACTGAGTACTGTGAAACACAATGGATTATAGAACTTGGGGCAGATAGAAGCCTAGGTTTGAATGGGATTGTGCCTTTAAAACTTGTATTAAAGAGACGGAGACCATGTGTTCAGGATTTTGACTGTTGATTGGGTAATTGTTTTAAATAATGAGCTTGTACCACAAGGAATTAGTCTGATGAAGGGTGTATCCTGAAAGTGCTTACTACATTTGTATTAAAGGTTGCTGTTTTAGCCTGGTGGTCTGTGGAGTTTCTTCGTTGATTTGTTCCTGTTATTACTACTGCAGACTTTCAGTACTTTGGTACCTGTTTTTTGTTTTGTTCATATACGAGGGTTATGTTACTACAGAAAAAAATGCACTGACACTGTCACCAGACATTCTTTAACATGTGTCACTCGTAAACTATGAACAAAAGTTGGCTGGGACACAAAAACATCCATCAGAATTCCAGTTTTGAATGTAGGGAATACTAAAAAACATCTCATGGTAATACTTCAGTTGGAAGTAGGCTGCATAAGGCTTTATTGAGTAACAATATAACCATTAAACAGATGAGAGCACTGTGACACTGCAAGAATACACTGGCATAAACAGTGCGCAATTATCCTTCCGTCTATTCTGCTTATTGAAAATTTTAGTTACAAAGGTGAACATAGCACTGTACAGATTACCTCTCACATCCCCATGAAAAGAAAGGCTTTGCTACGTCTTATTTTGACTCCATACCATAAATGAAATGATTGTGTGGCTGTTTGGTGAAGATGCTAAGGTTACAAGCTGTTAACAGACTTCATACAGTAGCCATTTGCACATAACACCAAATAATTTACAAGTCAGTGTTCCTGGATTGTTTCTGAAAATGGAGAAGTTATCTCTAATGTGTTCAACTTGTTAATTAATATTAATTGTTCAAATAAAGAAAAAAGAAAGAAAGGACGATACAAGAAAACAAATACTATTTAGCATGGTGTAATTATTTAATATAATGGTAAGTTAACTTCTGAATCACTCATTTATTTCTTCTAGATACCAAAGTCTTCAGTGGAGACATGCTCTTGTGATTTATGCATGTATGTATATATTAGAGTGGCCTCTTACATAAAATATAAAATATTTACAATACTATCAATACTATATACAATATACAATACTCTACAAACTCTCCTTAAATAAGATACATTCAACCTCTCACTGAAATGATAAAACAATTTTTATACATAACTGCTGCCTGTACAATCCACTAAGTTTCACATGAGTTTTCGTTTTATTTACTTATTTATTTAACATTTGTTGACTGGGAAAGTCAGACTAGGACATAGCCTATTTTAAGGGGAGGTCTGGGGAGAAATGCTCCAGATGCATGTCTTTGGAATGTAGGAGGAGACCAGAGTACACGGAAGAAACCCATGCAAATGCAGGGAGGACATGCGGACTCTGCACAGAAGGCACACCAGCTGAGAATCAAACCAGAGAACCTCTTGTTGTGAGGCAACAATGTTAACCACAGCACCACTGCACTGCTCAGTAACTTCCACCTCTGCAAAATTAAATTACTAAGTAACTTTAGTAACTTCCATCCAAGGGTGCAGCAGGCAGGTGCAAGAGGGTGGACTTGGATTTTGACTTAAGTTATCTGTGATTTGCTGAAATTGGAAAATGTACTGGCAAAACCATACATTTTTCCATTTCACAAAAACACCTAAAACCAAGTGCACTGCAAACTACAAACCAAATACAAGAACTTGTTGGAAATGGCCTGGAAAAAACAGCAATCTACACACGGAAAATAATTAGCGCTTATCTCCCGTGTGTAGATTGCTGTTTTTTCCAGGCTGTTTCCAGCAAGATCTTGTATTTTTCCATTTCAACTTACATTTTTTTTTCTTCTGTGAAAAGTGCATTCGGAGAAGATGTTATTGGAGGTTGCAGTCGCATGATCCATATGATGAGCCTCAATTCCTCCTCAAACTGCATCTTTGACTGTTAACACCTGCAGACTGCAGTAGAGTTTTAATCTAGGCATCAGACGGATTGCTATCCAGAAGATTTCTGTGACAAAAAACAGTAAGAGTGAGAGTGTCGTGACTCATGTGGTGTGAATGGTGTGTAGTGCAGCAGCAGCACATAGTTTTGTAGAAGAACTGAACAGGTAGGTTGATCACACAGAGTCGGAGACAAGAAAGAAGATCTGAGATCATTTTTTTTTTTTGTACATTGAATGGCAGCTTCGAGGGCAACAGGCACTGAATTTGTAGATGAAACACTGAAATATAAAGTTGTTTTCCACCAACAACCTCTTCATTAGTTTCAGATTTCTTTAATGTGGAATTATTCACATGACTTTTACTTCTGCAGAGATTGTGCATATTGATTGATATTGATGGATTGTAGTGACAGAAGTCTGTGTGGCCTTTTATGGCTGAAATGTTCTGAAATGGGCAGTTTGTCATTATTGGTTCATATGTTTTGTTTCATTGCTTACTGGAAGAATGTTCAAAACTATACATTTAAAACAGTCTAACAAGTGGTGTTGTATAATACAAGGGTTATAATTCAATTGTTATATATTATAATTAATACAATAAGGAAGGTGAATCAAAGAACTTTTGCATGGTCCTAAAAATGTGTGCAAGGGGGCCTATGATTTGAAAATAGCCCAAAGGGAAACTTAACCCACCACTGGCCAGATGCATGTTCTTTGAATGTGGGTTTCAATGCTGATTCAGTGAATGTGAGTTTCAAAAAGAAGAGAAGTTTTAATACTGTCTGTTTTCATTGTTAAACTATTGCTTTGTTTAGCAAATGTCTATTCAGTGTTTGTGCTATAAAATTTGAAATAAAAGTTGTAAATTAAATCCAAATATCTGTAGTCATTGTAGAGGTAAAGTATAAAACAGTACGCACACTGAGAGTTTTGAACAGTGTTTATGGCAACGGGGGAGAAATAGCCAAGTAATGGGACAGTGGAATGGCTGCGTGTGTTGGGAGAGCTGTGGGGGGGGGGGCTGAGTGGAGGAGTCTGGGTTTGCACCCCCTGCAAAAAAATCCTGCGGGCTCCCCTGCTTCTAGCTCTGTAAAATCTTTAGAATTTATAAATGTAACTACCATTTGTGTATTAATGTAAATAGAAATGTAGCTACTTTTGTGTTTAACTGGAACTTAATATAATGCAATGTAAGCAAATGGAGATTTTCTCCCCAGGCCTCCACTGAAAATGGGTACTACAAAGTCAAACTGTCCCAGTAAACAAAGACAAATAAATAAATAAATCACTTTAAATTATATGAAATATGCTGTTAGGAAATAAAAGGTAGAAAATGCAATTAAATAATACATTTGCTGACGCTTACCATAAAGTACAAAATATTATTTGAACATGGGAGATTAATGAATGCTGTACACCAAGCAATAAAAAACACTGAAAGAATTACATGTATTTTGTCTTAACTTTAACTATAGCTGCAACCTCTTGATTTCTTAAAATGTAAAACCATTTTGCTGCTTATAAACTGTAATGCCATATATCAGAGTCTGAGACAACAAAACGAAATCTATGGGAGTTTGTGCTGTTTGGGGGCAGGGTTAATTGGGTCTGTGAGTAACACAAGTTTTACTGTAAATGTACGTGTGCCTGTTTAATAAGACCATAATACAGGACAACAGTGGCATCTAGTAGCTATAGTTAGAATTACAATTTCCAAACCTTTGATTTATCAGCCAGACTGGAAATAATTGATGATTATTGGTTGAACTTTCTTACTCCGCATCTAAACATATTCACTGTGACTGAATTCAGCAGCCTAATATATTTCTTAGGAATATAGAGAATTTCAAATATGTTAAGTACTTGCTAGGAATATACCATGAACTCACAAAGTTAAAGCTACTGATCCTATCCCTAAGCAATGCATGTATGTGGTATTGTTTTCCCATGCCTCCACTGAAATGGGAAATGTTCAACTGAACATCCCACTCAAAAAAATGCATACACACAGATATATTTACCCACACACACATACATACCTGCATAATCCAGAAATCTCAGCAGTACACTCCACCAAAGAAATAATAGTTTATATTAGTTTTGCTCATTTGTAAATTTGTTGGCCCTTTTACAGTACAGCTGATGAATGAAAGCATCACAATGATTTTAACAGTATTCACATTATAGTACAGAGAGTACATTAACACAAACAGCAAACATTTACAGAAAGTGTTTAGACATGTAGCTCACGTTTAAGCAAGAAGGACACAAAAGACTATATCTAGTTTATTAATTCATTCACTTTGGTAACTGGGATTACCATTCTATATGAGAATCTGGACGCTGCAACATCAGAATGAGGTGCCATATATCTGTGTTGATAAGTAATAAAAATATCAAAAGACTCCCCTCAAGCAATTACTTTCGACCCTTTTTTCTTTTCTACACAATAAAAACCCACTGTAAACTATTAATCAGAGACATCTGCTCTCAAAATACTGCACTTTAAATTCTGCTGTGCACTTTACCAGTTCATACATACATTTAGAACTGTCTTTGTTTTCTGTTCTTTCCTGTTAGTTAGCACCTCAATTTATCTGATTATGAATTTCCTTGTTTAGTTGTAACGTAAATTTATTGTTCCTGCTCAGACTATTCATTCACGTAGCTCTATTAATATTCAATGGATCAAGTTCACAATTACTGTATCAATACTGTCACATACAATGAATTCTATATGTAAACTTGCCACTGTCTTACATGCTATGTTTGACTTGAAGTATCTGTGTAATATGATGTATTTTTCTGTATAATGTCTCATTGCATAAATGTTACTCATCTATATGGAGTTTTTCTCCCCAGGCCAAGTCATCTCAGTTGGATTCTCCTGCTAAACAAACGCTAAATAAATAAATTATATTAAAAGTATACAAGCTGAAATGCAATAGAATTTGCCCCCCCCCCCCCTGTATCATCCTACTTGTATCCACTAGCCCTGACTCACTGGTTGTAATCCCAGCCCCATTCTTAACTTAACAAAAACACTTTCCCTAGCAGTACCACTATGCAAGTCAGGTAAACAATACACACATATCCCCACATACACCTGGAGGTCAGGATAAGTTCACACAAACATATTACACATAGCAATCTGGGTAGTTTCCAATTTCCACTAGGATGCAAGAAAGTCATAAGGGATATTCTTCTGGCCACATGGCTGGAGAAGATGCATAGATAACTGCAGTACTGAAAAAGGAATCAAGCACTGATCACTGTTCAGTTGATTAAGGATGACACTGGTACCAATCACCAGCAAGAAGAGAAGAAGGGTAGGGTGGACAATATTTATCTCCCATGTATGTTTGATGCTGAGGAGGTTTTAGGGAATGCCATGCTGAAGGATACTAGTGTTAGTATTAGAGAGTCCATCCATCATCTTTTTATGTCTCCTATATCAGCAGACGGTCATATCTAATACTGGTGCAGGGTAAACCATCTGCCCCATCACTCCAAAACTAAATATATCAATCCCATGAGGAATCACCATTCTTTAAAATGATTTCAGCCTTACCCTGAGATGGCATGATCTACATGGGGGGGGGGGGGCAAGGCACGCAGTCTCCCATTTATATTTTAATTGCATTTGACAAATTGCTTAATGAATCATTTTCACAAAACTGTATACCTGGGAAAAAGAACCTGATAAAAGTAATTTCAGAGAAGTGACTTCCACTAATTTCTCCTTTGTCCAATTATATTTTTCAGTGTAAATCTGTTTATTTACTTATTTATTTATTTATTCTCTGTAAGCAATACATTTCTTACTTTATCACTTCTCTGTTTTCTCTTTTTCAGCTGACTGAGGTGGATGAAGTAATGATCATCTTGCTCTATGCCATGGTAATCTCACACATCTGTGCCATCAATGCAGCACCATTTCAAACCGGCACCACTGGCAAAGACCAGGGACAGAGACAGCCACACCAGGCTCAGCAAAATACCACTGTTGCTGCTGAGGACAGACAAGAGGAACTCCATGCTTATATGAACTTCCTTTCAAGCACACAAATCCCAGAAGTAAGAAACATTGACACTACAATTCTGGGAACAGAATGGGACTTGTATTCTCCAAGAGTATCACTCACCAACGAGACTCCTTCAGGGCCACCATTGCTATTTCTCATGGAGGAACACATCAGTCATCAGGAAGTTGCAAATCGGACTTTAAGAGCAAAGAGAGCAGACAACTCCGACTACATTGACCCTGTGAGACGTGGAGAGCTTTCTGTTTGTGATAGCATTAGTGCGTGGGTGATGGACAAGGTCACAGCTGTAGACTCTTATGGCAAAACAGTCAATGTACTTACTGAGGTGCAGACCCCAAAAGGTCCTCTACGGCAATATTTTTATGAGACCAACTGTCATCAAAGCAAATCTACTATTAGTGGGTGCCGAGGTGTGGACAAACGGCAGTGGATTTCTGAATGCAAACCCAAGCAATCGTATGTCAGGGCACTTACAGTAGACAATGAAAAGAAAGTTGGCTGGCGATGGATTCGTATCAATACAGCCTGTGTCTGTGTCTTAGTCCAACGAACTGGCAGGACATAAAGTAAAACAACAACAACTGTGTGCAACTATATGACACAGTAAATAAACTAATGCATTAAGCTATGTTTTTAGTCATATTCTATTTGTAAATATTCACAAAGAATATAAATTATTTCAACTAAGTTTTATGAACAACATCTATAAATAATTTTTGTTGCCTTTGTTGCTGTTTATACATTACATACCATATTTATTATTCATTATTGTTGGGGAAGTTTTCAAATCTCATTTATACTAAGTTATTATATACAAGAAACTGTTTCAAAGTAACTGTTTTAATTGCATTTATTGTCAGACTTGGGGCCCTTCCTCTACCTCTAATTAAGTTCTGCAGGAGCTAACCACCTGCAGTGCATAGAAAATAAATAATCAAGGCTGGCATTTTCTATTTTTGCACAGACACACACACTCACTATCACACACACACACACACACACACACACACACACACACACACACACACACACACACACACACATAGACGCATACTTTCTACATTGTTGTTGCCCCAAAACTGTCTACAGCTTCCACAAAACAAGCTCTCTTAAGCATCTCCCACATGCTCACATATATGCGTACATACAAACATGCAACCACACACACATGCTCTTACTACAGATGCTGCTATCCCAAAACTGTCTATATCTGACACATAACCTGCACACATACTATCCTCTCAAAGTGTAGTGAATATACTGATTTGTAAAATGGACGAGTCCCACTCTGTGGTTTAAAACCTGGACATGTATGAATGTTTCATAGCAGCATAGTGACTCACTGGTTAAGTCTTTTCCTTCCAGCTCATGGGTCTTAGTTTCATTCCAGGCCTCCAGTAAGTGTTTGTATAAAATCTATTTGCTCTACAAACATATATATGCTTGGGTTTTGTCTAGGTGCTCCAGTTACCTCCCGCACCTCCAAAATTCCTTGGTTGAATGACCTTTAGCTTAGGTCATCCCTAAATGAACTCGCCAGTGGGTCAATTCACCTATTCAACATAAATAAACTAAAGTCTGTTTAGCTTGGAAACCCACTTGCTTTGATGTCTAACAACTACAGCATCAGGTTTAATATGCTATGTAATAAATAAGATAGTACAGGGTGGAACACACTTTCATACTTGCACTCAGAAACAGTACTACCACTGGATGGGGTATATAATTAATTGTTGCAAAAACACAAAAGAAAAACTTGCAAAACCCTACGTCAGGAATGGAAGTTTTTGTTACAAAAGGGAGATGAAAGGGACATACCTTGCAGTCGTAGACTATGAAACAAGAAAGGTGCACCATCTTACTAGAGATATGTATTTGCAGTATACCTTTATTGTTGTTGTTTCAAGTTGTTATTCTGCTAAATTATTTGGAATTCATTTGAAAAGGGCAAAAATTCTTATATAGAAAACACCACGCAAGCACCATTAAATCAATAAATTCCAAACATATTTATTGTGACAATAAGCTACCATATCTAAGCATCACAATAAACCAATGGTTTTGCTATATGTTTTTTTCAGTGTTGTGAGATTTAAATATACTAAGCACCATCCTCATGACATAAAACAACCAATCAAAACAAATACAACAGGAAATATAATCTTATAAACAAAACTACTTATATACTGCAGAAATTGTTAATATTATTTTTTGAAAATGGAAAGCAAAACCTTTTCCTTCCAGAAAAACAGAACTTTTAGATTCATTGGCAAAGGGTATAATTGGGATATTTTCTATAAAACCAAGACTGATGTTAAAAATGGTCACGGGACCCACACTCTTATCTATCAGGATAATCACAGACCAGTTGAATATGACCAGGTTGAGCTCATCACCATCACCTATGTTACCAATACTTGTCTAGTTTGGAATTTTATTCAAAAATATTGGCATTTGATGTTGGCAGACAGCTCTTTTCAATTTGTTGTTAGTGAATAGAATAATTTTAGGTATCACAAGGGCAAAAACTTGGGGCAAAATCTTTCTACTTACAAAAGAAGGGTAAAACTTTCTAGACCTCCCAGCATATTATTAGACTGCAGTCTCTATGGAAAGTGCACTTATTGTTCATCTATTTCTTAAGTTCATAAGCTCATAGTTTCATAGGAGGTTACTAGGCTAATGGCCTTGAGCCCTTACAAGCCTAGCCATATTTATCCTGTGTTGCCCCAACTGTCGGTGGCTATGTGACTTAAGTTCGCAGAGGTAAACGTCTATGGTAGTTAATATCAACTTCCACTGTTCAGGAGGGACATTGGCACCACCCCAGGAGTGAATTTGTGGTCACCTATCCATTAATCTAGGTTGCATTTGAAGAAGGTTAGTGAGAGGCTCTGTTTCAAATGAATTGGAAGCTTGTTCCAGAGAAGTGGTAGTCTCTGGCACATGCATCTCTCCCTCCAGCATGACCTGTTCATGTCAGAGGCTAGGTTAAGATCCCTGGAGCAAGTGATCTTCCTGCAGTTTGATTTATGAATGTGTAGCATTTCCATCAGGGATGGGTTGGAGACAGCCCTGTAAGTGAGGCACAAGTCACATCTTAGCAACCTGTAGAAGATGAAATACAGTGACGGAGCTTTCAGTCTTCCTTTGTAAGAGTTGTTTTGTTTACCCTGTAATTTCTTGATGAAAAACCTCTGTGGTCTCTCCAGTTGTTGCAGGTGTCTGGTGAGGTACCTGCAAAAGTGAACATTGTACTCAATCAATGGTCTGATGAGGGCCAAGTATAATGGAATTATAACATCCTTAGATCTAGATGTGATATCTTTACTTATAAGATGTGCCACACAGAAGGATTTCCTTACTACTGTTGATATGTGGTGGTCAGATTTCTATCAACCTGAGTACCCAGATCACATATCACTGGATCTACACTTGGGGGGGGGGTGCTGTTTATAATGTAATTAGCAGGGAAGTCAGCTTTCCCTTAACTTTAATCTGTGACTTTGGTACCAATCATTTGTTTGGGTTAACCCTGCCTGCAGTATGTTAACATCATTGGGGGACTCAGTGATTGCTACCAATTTGCAATCATCAGTGAACTTGATCAGCCACAGGCTGTCCACATTTGCCTGGACTTCTAAGATTCTGAACAGTAAGGGGCCCAGCACAGAACCCTGTGGTATGCCACTGGTGACTGTTTTTTTTTTTTTTACTACAGGTGAAGTCACCTACTTTGACAGTATGTGTCCTGTCGTTGAGCCAGTTGACTACCCATCTGGTAATGTAGGGGTGAATTCCTACTTGGGAGAGTTTTTCTATAATACCTGAGTGGGGGATTGCATCAAATGCCTTGGCTAGGTCAGGATAGGTGATGTACACTGTCTTTCCCTCATCCAGGACCTTGGTGACTTTCTCAAAAAATTCAACCATGTTTAACAGGCATGATCTACTTTTATCGAATCTGAAATGGGTTGGGTCCAGAGTTTGGGGATTACCTATGTCCTTGATAATAAGGTCCATAATGATTCTTTCTATGGCCTTGCAGATGAGGCTAGTCAAGCTTATGGGCCTATATATTCCCTGGGCTTGTTGGTGGTACCCCTTTGTGCAGAGGGATTACTGTTACTGTCCTCCATTGTACTGGAACATAGCCAGTTCTCAGGTTGTGGTTAAACAGGGATCTAAGTGTGTCTACTAGGTCATGTTTTAAGTTGTTTAAAAGGCAACATGGGATGCTGTCTGGTCCCACTGATGCCATGTATTTCGCCTTGGAGAGTGCCAAGATGACCTGCTCTCCTGAGTTAATACACTGTGGAATAGTGGCAGGTATACTTTGAGAGATGACTGGAGGACACAGGAGGGTTAAGTTTTCCCAAAATCTGTCAGCTAGCAGGTTGGCTATTACCTCCAGCTGAGTATGGGTGATGCCATCCACAATCAGTTCAGAACATAGCTGGGTATTCCCTTTTAGATTTCTGACGTAGTTAAAAAATGCCTTGTGATTATCCTTAGCTAGGGAGGCGATTTTTGCTTTGTAATTAACTTTGGAGGACTTGACAAGATCTTTAATTTGTTTGTTTAAGGTAGTGAGGGATTTCTTCCTCTGCTGAGCCAGTTTCCTTTTGTTCTTGGACATTAGTTAATATAGCAAAAAATTTTCAAAACACCTGTAAGAGTACTTGGGCAATTTATATGCCTATACATCATTGTGGCTCCCTCTATGATGGACAGACCTTTCTCTCTTGAAAGACTAGTGTTTCGATCTATTTAAATTACATAAGATGACAAAAGGAAAGAAGTGCCATTTGTAGACATTTGAAGGTATATCAAGGTACCCATTTTTCATGTATAGGCATCAGTAAGGTCACTGGTTCTATGTATATGCACCATAAGCATATAGTGCTTAGGAGTCCTGTTGAAACCAGAGCTAATGAAGAGTTATAATTTGTTCTTCTATGTTTTTCAGAAAGGAGGTGGTTTTGCTTTTTATTTTTCAACAGTGAATAGTGCAGTATAGAAGTGATTTTGTTTAAGTAATTATATTTTCTGTTGTATTAGTTGATTGTTTTATGTCACTTGCATGATGCTTAATATGTTTAAGTCTCACAATTAATGGGAGCTTGTTATCATAATGAATATGTTTGGAATTTGTCCATTTATTTTTTGGTGTTGGGTTTTAATGTGTGTTTGTAAGCAAGAAGCTACTTACTCTTATGCCAATATTTAATATTCATGATCAGATCTATCCCACATTTCTTAAATTAACCACTCCATTTGTCTGTCTGTCTGTCAGTTAATGGGGAATGTCTAAAACTACAAAAGCAATATCTGAAATTTAAATTAGTTAATATTTTAATGAGGACCCTAATGGAAAGAATGAACACAGGATGTAAAACAGGATAGGGATATGTCACAAGGAATACATTTCTTTGGAGTATGTCTTAAGATAATGTATCCCTTAATGTTTGTCTTATTGAAATGGATGTGTTTCTAATAATTTGGGGGGGGGGGGAGACAGTATTTTCACATTAAATGTTTGGTTTCTGAAACAGTCATTTACTTATGTAAAATAGATAAATCAGAATCTGCATGATAATATAAAATTTGCCTTTTTGCACTCCTTTGCTCTGTTTTAGCAAAAAAAAATGTTCCAAACTCCTTCTAGTTCTGTGACTGTGTTCTATTTCATCCAGTCAGCCTACAAAAGGACAAAACCCCAACTATAGGTGCAAAACTACAGGCTATGTCTCTCAGTGAAAAAAGGCAGTGCTGGTCCTGAAATGTACAGTTTACCAGAGACTTATATTCCTGTCAGTGCTCTGTCTCATAATGTACCAGACTGCACAGATTTGCAGATAAGGACTAACCCATGCATTTTTTCAGGACATGGCCTAAAAAGCTGTCTGCAAGATGCATATTTTAAGCAACTGTATGACTGTACCACAGAATATCCTGACTGGCTTTAGCAGGGTATAATACCACAAAATATCATCTTGGGAATTTCTTGAATACTCGATTTATTATACCTTCAGAAGTTTTCTAGTGAGTGCTTTTTATCTCAAGCACAGATCTCATTTTAATAAATCTTGTGATCCCTTGTAGTGAGGGTGTCCTATCCCCTCACAATTTCTGCTTTCATAAAAGCTGTCTATTCTATAGTAGTGTAAGAGGCCCTGGACTACTTCAGTGTCCCACAGTTAAACTACCGTGTTATTGATTTTTTTTTAATATCTTTTTTTCTGTGCTTTATCTAAGTTCATAAAAACAATATATTCCCTTGTTTATCTACTCTTCCTTCACCTATGAAGTGGTATTACCCAATCACCAAGGAAGTTGTCCCACCCCCCCCCCCTGATCCATACCCGCATGTTTACTACTGCAACATGTTTCCCATGACCTGTCAAAGCCCTCAGCAGTATACTAGGTAGTCAATACTGAATAAGGGTTTGCACTCTTCATGAGCAACTGGACTTTTAAGCACACAGCGGGTATGTGAGTTACCAGCTGATGATGTATGGTTAAAGAATAGACATAACTTGTCGGAGGATGGGGTGTGAACAGTGAGAGCAGCTATTTATCTAACAGCAGTGACTAAAGCAGTCAGAAAATGGATTGAGAGATTTTTTTGTCTCATTTTTTTAATAAAAGTAAAACCCAGAAGAATAATGGCAGATTAAGACAGGAACACTGTGTGGGGTTGTGGAGCTTTTCTCCCCAGGCCTCCACTGAAAATGGGCACTTTTTGGCCCAGTGGACCATCCCGGTAAACAAATGTAAATAAATAAAATAATAAATAAATAACACGGACTAGATCACTACTGTTTGGAATGTTCTACAGAACATGGAAGTAAGCAGACAGCTAATAGCAGCTTCTTAGAATGGAATTCCTTGAGGCAAAGAGCCAGAATGAGTGGTACATTCTTGGTCTGTACAAAATGACCTTTCAAGGTATGAGATTGCTTCTTGCAGAATGATCTCACTAAAGTAAGATTCTTCTCACCATTCCACCTAACCTTGTCTCCAAGTTACTTCCCCCATACAATATCACCTAGGTTTAAGTGTTTCCTCACCTTGTCTTGTTTCTCTGCTACAGATCATGAAGGTCCCTCAATTTCTTTCCTGTTAAAATCTCATATAGCTTTTCAAAATGGAAATTGTCTCATCATTTATAATGCAGATTAAATAGAACATTTTCTGGATTTTCCACAGACGTCTACAGTCTTACATCTTGAGAATGAGTTTTGCAAAAGTCAGTAAAGGGTTCTAAAGCACACATTAATGACTAATGTAAAACTCTTACAGAGTTAATTTTTATATAAAATGCTTATATGAAGAGCAGGGAGGAGTTATACTGCATCACTACAAAATCAAGATGATAACTACTGTCACATTCAGCCAGTGCAACACACAGAATATTAAGGACAGTACAAAAACTAGAAGCAGCTTTCATTTGCTTTTACTAATTCTACAAAGTGACAACATGAATGTGCTTGATGGGGTTGACAATTTTCTCACCTAAGCAAGAGTATGGGGAGGGGGGGGGGGTTAAGGACCAGAAAGTACAGTTGTATAAAATCTTACCATAACAGTAGATGCCATTTCCTTCACTGTTGCAGTATTCCTTACATCTCAGATTCACAGCCTTGGGTAGCCAGACATCCGGCCAGAATACAAAAGCCTACTGTCGCTTTAAGGTACTCCGTACATCACACGTATGCTCCTCAAGTAGCATATGGGATAAAGATGACGTGCAGACGTACCATCCTCAGAACTGATAGCCCCAGTAGGAATGCCAGTCCAATGAAAATCAAGAGGTAACCAGTATATCCAGAAGAGAAAAGAACCATGGGGAGGAGGGAGGGAATGTACACTGCATCAGTGAAAGAAAGGACATCTACTGTTATGGTAAGATTTTACACACCTGACTATGTCCTTCCTTTCACTGGTTGCAGTATTCCTTACATATGGGAGTGTAACAAAGCTCAAGAAGAAACTTGGGAGGAGGAAGGACCAGCAGAGCCCTCTAGGAAGCCATTAAGGATGGCCCTAGCAAAATCAGCTCTAGCTCTGGAGATCCCATCCAACTTGTAGTGCTTAGTAAAAGTGTGCACAGGAGTACAGGTAGCTGCCCCAAAAATACAGTTAGTATCCAATCCCTTGGAAAAAGCACCAGAGTAAGCCACAACCCTAGTAGAATGAGCTTTCACAGAAGAAGGAAGGCTCTTACTATGAAGAGAATAACAAAAAGATTTTGAGATCTAAGAAAAAAACTGTTTGCTTAGATACAGATAGCCCTAGGGACCTAGAATGAAAAGAAACAAACTGATCACATTTTCTTATAGACTTAGTCTTATCCAAATAAAATCTGAGTTGTCTATGCACATCCAAAGTATGCAGCACCCTCTTAATGGCAAAATACAGAGAGGGGAAAAAGTAGGCAAATGGATAGACTTATTAAGTGACAACTCATTAACTACTTTGGGCATAAAAGAAGGATCAGTACACAAGGACACCTTGTCCTTATAAAACACCAAAAAAAGGAGGACAAGCCACAAGGGCCTGAAGCTCAGAAATCCATCTAGCAGAAGTAAGGGCCAACAAAAGAACAGTCTTCCAAGAGCAATGTTGCAAGGAATCTAAAGCAGCAGGCTCAAAAGGAGCCTGACTCAACTTCTCCAAAACAAAATTAAGAATCCAGGGAGGGGGAACAGGCTTCCTGGGAGGCCTAATATGAAGGATGCCTTTAAGGAATTGTTTAGCTTCAAATCTAGAAACTAAAAGAGAAGATAAATGCAGACAAGCCAACATAGCCGACAAGTGGGCCTTAACAGAAGAATAGGCCAAACCAACATTGAGCAATTCACCCAAATAAGAAAGAACCAAAGGAACATCCACAGTAAGTGGATCCAGGTTATGAGAGAGACACCAAACAGAAAACGTCTTCCATTTGGATAAGTAGGATTTTCTAGTATTGGGTTTTCTGGCCTCCTGTAGGACCCTAAGCACGTCCTCGGAAAAAAGTGCCTATGTGGAATCAAAATCCTATCACCCACAGTGTCAGTTGAAGAGTGGGCAGGTTGGTATGGATGAAAGATCTCTTGTCTTGTGCAAGTAGGTCTACCCTGTGAGCTAACTTGTGATGATTGCCCTTGGCTAAATGCAAAAGAAGAGGTAAACAATGTTATCTCAGACAAAAGAGAGTCACCAACAAGATTTTGAGAGCATCCTATTGAATTTTCAACAGGACTTTTGGAATGAGATGAAGGGGAGGAAATGCATAAAGAAACATCCCCTTCCAAGAAAAAGAGAAGGCATCCTGGGACTCTGGCACAAAATAGAGAAAGTTGTCTGTTCAAAGGGGAGTCAAATAGATGTACTTTAGGAGTACCCCACTGGTGGACAATGTCCAGAAACACATCCCTTTGAAGCATCCATTCATGGGATTGAGTTAAGGGTCTGCTCAGAGTGCTTGCCACAATGTTTTGACCTGAAGGAATGTAAACTGCCTGAAGAGTCACTTGCTACTGGACAGCAAGATCTCATACCAGGAGTGCCAACTGGCAAAGAAGGTAAGATCTTGTTCCGCCCTGTTTGTTTATATAACACATCACTGTGGTATTGTCTGTGAATACCTTGAGAGGTCTTGGAAAGAAAAGAGGGCGAAAAGCCTGAAGCAGCAGCAGAAGGGCTCTTATCTTTTTAACATTGATGTGATCCTTCTATTGAAGAGGTGATTAAACCCCTACACCTTTAGGGAGCCAAAGGCTGCTCCCCATCCCACGTGTGAAGCATCAGTGAAGAGTTCCTTCAGAAAAGTGTTTAGATGAGAGAGGTCAAGAATTGGTCTTTAAGTACCCTCTTTTCTGGGAACTAGAAACATTCTGGAGTATACACACACACACACACACAAACAAACACACACACACACACACACACACACACACACACACACGCACACTTTGGGACACAGGCACCTCTTTTATAGTACCAAAAAACTCTTCAGTTCAAAAAAGAAAAAACACACGCAGCAAAGGTAGCAGATTCTTTTACTTCACCACAAAATCATCTGGTACCTCAGCCTCTTGCCTTCAAGGATACATACAACCAAATGCATTCTACTTTTATATCAGGCTAAACCATTAATTAATCAATCAATTACTTAATAAACTACCTAAACACTTTAATATAAAATATAGATCTCCCATTGCCTTAAGCCTAATAAAGTGACCCATGCATATTTTTCAAATACATTTTTTCCTATTTTAACTATTATTATATTCTTAAATACATCCATTACAATATTTTTTTACATTTTATAATACAAACATTTCATACAATATATAACACATCTTAAAATTTGATTAAATGTAATCCATCTCTAAATTTAACCCTCTGGGTGTCAAAGTGTCATCATTTAAAATCATTTTACTTTCAAGCACATTTAATTTTTGCTTCAACTCACCACTTTTTGCTTGAAAAGGTCTTGCCAAAACACTAAAGACAAAAATGGAGTCATCTCCCTCATTTTCTTTACAAAAATGATCTGCCACAAGGATCTTATAATTCTTATTTCAAATATCACCCAAATGTTCTAAAATTCTAACCTTAACAGCTCTTTTAGTTTGACCTATGTACCATTTTATTTTTTCACATCCACATCCTATAGCATACACTACTCCACATGAATTACAAGTAAACCTGTCTTTGCTTGAAAATTTCCTATCATTTATTAGACCTCCTGAAATGTTTCTAATTTTGTGTCAAACTTTACATTTCCCACAATAAAATGAACCCGTGACTAAATTACCCGATACAAACAAAGACTTATTCAACAACTCCTTAAGATTAGAGTATCATATGAAAATTTTATTATGCCTTTTCAAGCAAAAAGTGGTGAGTTGAAGCAAAAATTAAATGTGCTTGAACGTAAAATGATTTTAAATTATGGCACTTTGACACCCAGAGGGTTAAATTTAGAGGCAGATTATATTTAATTAAATGTTTAAGATGTGTTATATATTGTATGAAATGTTTGTATTATAAAATGTTAAAAAAATTTATAAAATATGTATTTAAGAATATAATAATAGTTAAAATAGGAAAAATGTATTTGAAAAATATGCATGGGTCACTTTATTAGGCTTAAGGCAATGGGAGATCTATATTTTATATTAAAGTGTTTAGGTAGTTTATTAGGTAATTGATTGATTAATTAATGGTTTAACCTGATATAAAAGTAGAATGCATTTGGTTGTATGTATCCTTGAAGGCAAGAGGCCGAGGTACCAGATGATTCTGTAGTGAAGTAAAAGAATCTACTACCTTTGCTACGTGTGTTTTTTTCACCTCTTGAATAGTACCCTGAATAAAAATGTTGCAAAGTACCTCAGGAGAAAAAAGGGAATTGTTCCCAAGGAAACTGAAGAGTGCCCATAAAAAGGAGATGGGACTTCCACACCATGAAATACCACTGGTGAATAATGGAGAGAACCCAAGAATCCTGAGTAATCTGAAGCCAAACAGGAAGAAAGAGAGAGAGAGACAGACAGACGAAGAAAAAGAGAAACGTGGCTGGGAAGAGATGGATAAGACAGCACCTGGTTTATCTGGAAAGGAAGACTTCTGAGTCCCTGAAGTCTGAGTAGCCTTGGCAGGAGGAGCCAGCTTCCCACTCTTTTTGCCCTTAGTAGGAGGGCAAGATTGCTTGCAACCAAAGGGTGGTTTATTAGGGTAGTTTCTCTGAAATTTAGGAACAGGAAAGACAAACACGTTTGAGTTGCTGTAAAGCCTTCCCCTTATCCTGAAAGAACTTAAACAAACTAGCAACAGCTTCCCCAACCAAATGTTTATTATCAGGAGGGGCATCCATCAACTTAGCCTTGATAATAATAGGCAATGGTTGAAGCTGAAGCCAAGAATACCTCCTCATGACTGAACCAAAAAGCAGAAGCCCTAGAAGAGGCATCTGCTGCATCATAACTACACTTTATGGAATGATGAACCACCTGTGAGGTAGTCCCTAACAGGGAAAGAGCATAAAATTTATCCTCAGAGTCTGGAAGATCAGGGCATAACTTGACAAGCCTGAGAAAGGAGAACCAACACATACCTGGACATATGGGTCTCATAATTAATAGCCCTAAAAGCCAAGGCAGCTGAGGTGTAAACCTTCTTACCTAGCCTTTCCATGGTTCTGCTGTCTTTATCAGAAGGCAGTAACTTGGCAAAGGAAGCAACTGAGAGGGCTTGTCAGAAGCTACAGACACCACTGAAGGGTCAGCAGCAGGACATTTGTACAAAAATCTACAGTCCTCAGGCACCCTATAAAACCTATCAAGTTTCTTGGGAGCTGAGAGCAAAAAATCAGGAGATTTAAAGGCATTTGAAAATGCATCCAACAAAGCAGCCAAAACAGGAGGAATAGCAGAAGGTTTCGGAGATTCCATCTGCAGCATCTCATAGTACCTCTTATGGATTTCAGAGACCTGAGCACATTCCCATTTGAAAAACTTCATCATCCTTAAGATTGTGTCCCCAGAAGAAATTTCTTCAAAGGGAGTATCAGGACTATTAGATTTGTCTTCCTCAGATCCATAGTCCAAAGGAATAGGAATTAAGGAAGAATAAGCAAGGGATTCCTCATCAGAATCCAACTACTCTTCAGAGGAATCCTGTTCACTAGACCTTTTAAGGGGAGTAAAGGACCAAGGGGTAGCTGGAACAGAAACCCACTGAGGAGGTTTAAATGTCATCAAAGCAGTAAACAAACCCTGAGTGAAGGCCTGCCACTCACTCTGTGGATTCTTAGAGGGTAGGAGAGACATATTTATTTTTTTGTTTTTTTCTTTAATGGGACATCTGCCCTGTAAATCTTAGAAGGCTGTGACCCAGGACAGTGTTCAATAACAGTAGTTGGGACTTCTTCCCATACTAAAATCTGAGGAAAACCCCTAGACCCCTTGGAATTAATCAACCATGACTTTCCCTGAACATCCAAAATGGATGTCTGCAAAGCCTGATTGGATTTGCTGAAAGCCGGACTATTGCCAGCCTCCAACCCTGTCATGGTAGAGGAATCCAAAAACAAAGCCAGGAGAACCCCTGGGTTCTCACTCACCTCAGGAGAAACATCCATCGGGGGCTGGACAGTGGAAGATTCCGGTCTTAGTTTCCTAACCTTCTTCTTCCCTACAGCTGATGCTCAGGGCAGGAAGTTCCTTCCAGAGTATCCTTAGAGAGAAACTTAAGTCACTGAGTCTCCAGACACAAAGCAAAGGAAGAATGCCTACTACGCAGAATCTTCGGTACAAAAGTCTGACAGAACCAGTCGTATGGTCGTGAGAAGCACCTAGGCAAAATAAACACTGTTCGTGGCAGTCTTTATACAGAATCTGTCTCCCGCACTGACATTTACCCTTCCTGGATGACATAAACCCCAAGAAGCAACCAAAAGTCAAGAAGAAAACTAAACCCCAATGGGGCACTTATCTGCAATGGCTCAGAAAGCAGCAAACAGGATGTAGGCATTTAGACTGGCAGCAAAGACATAGGTGTTTGGACTGGTGGCAAAGAAGTTCTGAGGATGGTATGTTCAACATCACCTTTATGCTCTATGCTACATGAGGAGCATACATGTGACACACAGCATACCTTAAAGCAACCATAGGCTTTTGTATACTGGCTGGATGTTGGGCTACAGGAGGCAGGGAACCCCAGATGTAAGGAATACTGCAACCAGTGACTGGAAGGACATCTTTTAACACTTAACAAAGCACTGCTCACCTGTTTTCAAGTAAAGAATGCAAAAGAACTATGAAAGTCTTTTAACAGCTAATAATCAGCACATGTAAGAGTAGTTCACTGACACTGCTTTCAGAAATCATCTAAGAAGCCAGTGACTCATGGTTCCTGTAAATAAATGGGGAAATCACCACATTTGTCATGTATAGATGGTATCACCTTATGGATAAACAAACTGCATTTTGAGAATGAGATGAAGAAGCTTAAAAAATAATGTCAGTAGGGCAGGCAGCATGATAACAATTTTGTAGTAAAATCAATTAAAATATAATAAGAGATAGAGTGATTTTAGTACATTCGCTTTGCACAGAATACCAAAATATGATTACAAATGTATGTTTTCATTTTCAAGTTTTTTTTTTCCCTTTAAGTTCATTTACATGTAACTCTCTGGTTGCTGTGTTTGTTGAAAGAAAATCAAAGATGTAATAAACATGCCTCCATAACAAACGTAACCCTTATGAAATCAACACTCACTTGTGTGATCACAAAACAATTGCATTTCTTAAACTATCAAAATTTAAAACTAAAACAAAAATCTTCAAAAGCATTTTTGCAGAGGGGCTCCCCTGCAACCTCTGAAATAGGGGGTCTATACCCCTACAAACTCCTACTTCTTATATATACTAACTCCAGGATAGCTATATCAAGCTGCAAGAAGAAACCCCCATGATACCATAATCTCAGTCTTTAAAAGTGTATTACAAGAACTGCGCATTAGTGATTGCACATTATAATGTCAATCAGTAATGTGCCACATTTAAGCATGGCACCTGACAAGTACTTACCTGATTGCAGTAATACAGCATAGACCATAAATGAGAAGCCTCCCTCTTGATATCTGCTTCCGTCATGCAGAGTATCCTGCATGTGCATATTTAAGAACACTGTATATTTCTGATTTGGTTCCCACGTAAACATTCTGAGCCAGAGCTTCTACAGCACAAATCTGAGGTCACCTATCATCCAGTGCAGATTTACTCATAAACCTGTTATCCTCATCCAACAAGCAGCACCTCTCTTCAGTGAGGACAAACAAGAAACTCTTAAAATGTTGTTACAGCAAGATGGAAGTCTGCATAATAACATGGGATTAAAAACTGGGCATTTGCTCAGTCTGATGGACAGAAGAAACATACACATAATAAGAAATGTTTTCTTAATCAGCTGTAAGAAATCTTTATACATAATGCCAGTATCTTTCACAGGCATAGAAGCAAGCTGAATATGTATAGCAGAATCTCAGGAACATCACATAAACTACTTGTTTGCTCTCTAACAAACATAACTTTCCCAAACCTGCCTCTTTTGTGTACCTTAAAACAATACATAATGAGCTCATAAAACTACATTTGATGACATGCAAGTAAGAGGTTAGCAGTCTAGAGGGACTCCAGTATAAAGTGTGAATTTCACAAGTAGCCAGAAAAAAGTCAAAAACCAAGCACAAGTAAGTTCCAAGGAATATTAAGAGGTGCTAATAATTCAAAATAACAGAGTGCCACATGCAACCAATGATTTGTGTATCTCAAACCCAAACTCTTTCTCAATGTTAAATAAATAAATATAACTCATTGGTGCCAGGCTTTTTATAATATGTTCCTGAAAGAAAACAATGTCTTGTTCCAAAACACCCAGTTAGAAAAACAGTCAAGTCTGGATTGTATCATATTCAACATTTACTGAAGGTATATAAATCTTCAATACAATGGATATTAAATCCAGGCAATGAGAGAAAAGGGAAGAATACTTACATTCTCATGGGTGTGACATTATTTTTCGCATTTACAAAATGAAGGCTAAGAAGAGGAGCCAAAAGCCTGTTTCACAATACTTGAGGCTTGCACTCCTGGCTGACTCATGGCATAAGTGTGGGCAGCACCATAAATTAATCAATTTTTTAGGTGACACATGTTTATTAAATCTAGGAAACGGTGACTGAATAACTGCTTAAATGTTAATCTCTCTAACTCATAGCTAACAGCCCTTCTGGTCCTTATAAAATGTGCATTACTTTATTTTTCATGAAAACATACAAGAAGATTATGGGCACAAGCTTTCCTTTGCCCTGCACTTATTAGGATGCTCTTGTGGTAAATTAGCTACATGAGTATTGCTGGGGCAGGGGAGTGGTTGCTAATTTATATGGAATATTCACAGTTTCGGATTATTATCTATGATTACATATTTAGCACAGATAGTTTCAACACATTTAATACTCATTACTTTTGTACATACATGCTGCTTCTTTTTTACAGTCTAGTTCTTTGAATCACAGTTATTTAAAATGTATCAATAAGTTTTAAATCAAGTAATTGCATGTACAGATTGTCACACCCAGAACGTGCATTACTATTTAGTTTTCTAGACAAACACTAGTACTACCTCGAAGCTTAAGTATGCAAGCTAATGCATGGATGGTCTGTTTCCTTCAGACTGTCAGTATGTAATCTCACAGTTAAGAATGATGACCATTTTCATTCATTTATGATCAACAGGAATGGCACATTGCCTGCAAGATGCAGTGCAAGGAACCTGTGATGAGTAACTACTTTCTAAATACCTAAAGAGCAATAATTGTTATTTCTTCAGACATGAGTAAGTGGGTGAACAGAAAACACATCAGCTTTTTAAATATAAGCCATGCATCATCAACAATTTCAGTAACCTACCAGCTACCACCAAAATGGACTGTTTGAATAATACAGCTATTGCCTAACTTGCAATATGTTAAGCATTTATAACAGTCAATTGCATACATCAGAATTCTGTTGCTACATCAGTTTTTGCTGCATGTCTGACAGTACCCACGTACTCTCCAGGACAAAATGCATGCTATGGTGATGAGAAAACTCTTAAAATATAAGTGAAATCCCTTTACCAAAAGCAGTATGACAGGCCTGGTCCACCTGTCACAAAATCCTACCTGATAGGAATCTAATTTGTGTGAAGGGGGGATGGGCAAAATGGGTTTATGACAGATAATGGCAGCCAAAGCCAGTAAAATGAGATTGAGTGAGGTACAGAGACAAGAAACAAAGCAAATTGAAAGCATGTTAGTGTATTTGTCTTTCAGGGCCAGCATTAGAGTTCTGGGGTTTTTCAGCTGGATTAGTGTTGGCATGACTTTCCTACCAGGAGTAAGAGAATTAAAAGCTTCCAACTAACAGAATCAAAGGCCACCAGCAGAATTAATTTAATCGTGAGATTTTTACTCCTCTGCCCTATACTCCCCAGCCTCAGGTCTTTACCCCTTAAAAGCGGTTGTTCATATATGGCGCAACCAAGTGTTTTGGGTTAAAAACATAATTTTGCCTTATAGATTATCAATGACTATTAATTTCAGCAATGTTCACTGTGTTTATTATTGGTCTCCGTCCTCTAAAAGATATGTATCATTTCAAACTTTTTAAAGCTCATCACAAGAAGCCCAATAAGACGTGGATTCATAGTAGTTTGTTTTAAATCTCATTGCCTATGATAAAGAAAAACTGGCATACCATTCTGATATCAAATATTTCTGAGTGATAGCAGACACTTGAGCTCATATCAGTCTGTCCCCCTTTCTTATGGTGTTATGAGTACTGAGTAGTGGCAATAAACTGGATACATTCTGTCATTTTTGGAAAAACTTAACAGTATATAGTTACTTCTCATGAAAGGTTCATCACCTAAATGTTATTGTTTGCTGTCTCATTCTAATATTGTGATGGAGTGGTCCATATATTCCATTTTATAAACGGCAGTTTAGTAAATACATATGATCATAGGCACTTGCACTGTGTACCAACTGCATTTTCAGCAGGAATGTGGCTAACCTGTAGAATGATGTTGGAGAAATCATAGCTTTCTAGTTAGTCCATTTAATGATAATTCAGCCATTTCTGGCACAAGTGTCAGGCAGTTTTTTGACACTATGAGTATTTCTTGTTATTCTTATTCACCTAGGTATAAAGTCTAATACATTATTAAACTATGTATGCAATTGTACATCCCTATACAGTACCATTTGTTACATCAAAGGATATCGTCTGTATATGGCCCTTTGGGAATGTTGTACTCTCTATATTATATATCATCTTTTAACTGGATGACAATACTGGCATGCTAAAGCATCTTTTAATCAGCTCTAAGGCTGTTTTAATAGGATGTTCATCATTTTTTTTAAACAAATAATGTAATTATAATTAGTACTTTTCTGATGGGAGTAAGACCTAGCCACTCTACTTTTGTATCCTACCAGGAGCTATTTTGGCTTTTTAGAAATTAGAAGCATACCTCTCAACTGTACAGATTTTCGCAGAATGTTCAGATTTTTGCCTCATAATTTTGGTGTGTTCCTCCTAAAATCTGTACTTTTCTGGCAAATAGCTGAGGATTGATGTCATTGAATAATGACAAACATTTGCGTTTAAGACTTCACATCCTTCAGAAAATTCATGCTAATGCAAAACCTATTATTCTATCAACTTTCGAAGTTTGTAAGAGCAATATTTAAAATCGGTCCCTATTTGTCCTCCCATCATTTTAGGCTTTGTCCAGATTTTTTGCTCTAAGAGGTTGAGAGGTATGATTGGAAGACAAAAAAAATAGAATGTTGTGACTCCCAGCAGACATAGCTTTGATAACCAGCATACTTCCTTTGTTTTTTACTTCAACTGCCTTAAAACTGACCATCAAATTAAAAGTGTATTGAAGAAGTAATTCTACGAGTGATTTTGGTTAGAAGAGGAAATAAGCATCAACATAGAGGATGGCTTCTATTCATGCAACATTCTTCAAGAACTTCAACTTTCATGTCAACATTTATGCCATAAATATTACATTCATTTTTGATTTATTAAGCAGCATTCACTTTAAGTTATGAATATGAAATAGCTTTAGCCCACAGAATAATTAAGCTACTGTTTTATTACCTCCTGTTCTGCTTGCAAGAGTTCATCGTACCTCCTTAAAAATGTCTGGCTCCAATACATTTTCATTTCTGTATTCTAACTTATCTTTGTTTTTCTGCAGAAATATACCTTAATGCAACTACATTTATAAAGCAGTATTACGTTTGACCTGTATGTGTTCATGGAGTTACCATCAGCCCCCTAAAAAGACCCCAGACTTGTTTTACTTTACTGTTCCAAGGAACCAGAAGGCAGCAACCTTAAAACAGTGGGTTATTTTAAGTTACTAAGCTGTCGTCTGATTTTCATACTGCATGTTGAATGAGTTGATATTCTTTCTCATAATATTTAAAGATTGTATTAGCCACTTTTAAGGTTACTTTTATCTTTTATTTTAGAAATAATGACTCAGGCCATTTGTGATGTCCACAGTTAACAGAAAAAATTTGGTAGTGAGAAACATTTGTATGCGTGATAATCAAAGAGTACTGCTACACCAGTCTAATTTTGCAAGATAAAGTCAGTAAAGCATTGTTTTAAATAACTGCAAACCCAAAATGATGACAAAAAACAGTCTTTTTTTATTTTTTTCTTCAAATAATGTTATTGCAAAAAATGTCATAGTAAGTGACTGAAATTCCACTTGTTTAAGGCATGGTAACCATGCAGGTAAATATATAAGCGAAAAGTATTCAAACCTATCTATAAGACATAAGGGTGGCATTTTAATATCTGAAAAGAAACAGAGAAGGACTCATAAGCTGATAAGTTGAACAGCAAATGCCCATTGCTTTCATGTATATCACCCCTAAAGGGTTTTAAAAATAAACTGCTGTTTCTGATTCCTGTAGCAGTCACATGCTAGCCTTCTGCACTTCATTTCACATTCTGATCTGCAACTTTGTATCTGTATGATGTGAATGGTATTACCAATGATGAATTTATTTTTATTGTACCTTTGTGTGTTTCCATTACTATTACTGTAAGTGGCTAAAGACCCACATTTCATACTGTCACTTGTATCACATGGCTGCTATGTAACTGACTCTCTGACCTCCTCTTGATGTTAATAAAATAGTTTATATTTGATAAATCACTTTCTTTTATTGTTTCATGAGTAATTTTAAAGTGAAATGCTAAAAAAGATAAATATTTCACCTACAGCCATTTCGGAAAGTAAGGAAGGGCAGGACAACCCCCCCACACGCAAACACACACACACACACAACATTTTTCATCTGCAGCAATGTGATTGCAAATAGGAGAGGACAGGTGAAACAACTAAATGGTATGTGGTAAATCAGACAGAAAACTGTGAGATGAAAAAAAGTCTTTTTTTATTTTTTAAAACAGTAGACTGGGTACTTTTCCATTATCGGGGCAACAGTTCTAAAACGCTAGGCCGTGCACGCAATGATCACACAGCTGTTAGCCCTGAAGTGGCTGCTAAAGAAAGAGAGAAGTGTTACAACTACCATTGTGCCTAGATTGTGGCTGAAAAGTTCCAGGGACTTACCCAGCTGACCACTTAACAAACAAGCAGATAGAATAGACAGATAAATAAAAATAAATAAATAAAACCAGGAGTAATAACAGTTCAGCAGCATTTGAATATATTGTGTCATACTCAGTTCTAAATCAATCAACCTTGCTCTCTATGATCCATGTGAAAGGTGGTTAACAGAGTGACAGTACGGAGGACATCTAACTTGGCAGTTTACCACAAAAGACTACGACTATGACTCTAGTTTGAATCCTGTTGTGTAACGCCCATGATGATTATGTTCATTTAGACAGGCACCACGGAATAACTCCCAATGCATGAAGTTGTCTCTGCTACTTTTGTTGCTCTATGTAGACTGACAGTTCAAACACAGACATAGTAGGTAACATTCTGTATGCTCTGCTAAGAGAAGTCAGCACAAAACCTGCCAAATGCAAAGTTCTTCTTCCACAAGGATCACAGCAAAATGCAGCAAACTGAATGAGCAAACACACTCAGGATCTGTTATTTTTTCAATGGCACTCCCCTTGCACACCATGTAGGAGACTTTACCTTCGACTTCTTTACTTAAGTATATTTACTTTACGGTCACTTAACTAAAGGGAAAAGAGAAACAAAATGATAGGCACACAAACTCCTTACTGCATGAGGCCCTGAGACATGAATTTTACCTGCGACAGAGAAAAGCTTGTATTTAGGTGAGTTGTTGGAATGTCAATGATGTAGCAAAGCTTCTGCTGAAGGTATCAGGGGTGTTGGCCGAAGTCTACATTTTGGACTTAATTCGGTACTTTACCGCTTCAGGGCTAACAGCTATGCGATCACTGAGTGCTAGTGCCTTGCAACTGTTGCCCTGATAACGGAAAAATACTGTAGACTGAAATTATAATGTCAGAATCTTTAGTCATTTTTATATATAACAGTCATATTTTAGAGTAAGAAGGTTATGATAAATGTGTATCTGCATATATGAGATACACAAGGAAGCCAGAAAGAAGATAAATGGTAAAGAAAATATGGATATTACATTTGAATGCAGCAGATTAAAAGAATAACCAGAAAACTGATGAGGAACATAGTGTCTGTTTGTGCATGTGCATGTGTATGTCTGCATGTGCTTATGTGCTTTTCATTATTAAAGCTTTTAAACCTGCCTCCTCTATAGAAATTCAATGAGCAAAGAAATTCCACCCTACATAGACACACACACACGCACACACACACACACACACACACACACACACACACACACACACACACACACACACACACACATATATATATATAAATGCTTACTAGCAATACCTTGAAAGGCATTCCACTGAGTAATAACTTACTTGACAAATAAATTTGAAATTACAAACATCGGAAATGCACAAAGATGAAACCGGTAATGTCAAGTCCATTTTCGACATAGTCGATATTACTCAGCATACCTTACCGACCAGACATGTCCAACTAACATTTTGCAGGGGGGCAAGCCCCCCTGCACCCCACACCCCCTGTTAATTATATATATAAACTCCAAGATCACACTATAGTGAGGAAATGGGTATATTTCCCGATCGACACTCTAGTGCAATCTCCATGCAGAACATCGACTTCAAAACAACGAATGCACACTAGCATTCACGGTTGTGGAGTTGATCATTTTTGGTTCATATTTATGCACATTTGCAAACTGCACTGCATACATGTACATCTCGACACCCTGCACTTCATCAAAGTGATTGTAAACCTGTATATATATATATATATATATATATATACTGATGATGCCATGGTATGTGTTAGTGAAGCAGTATGGCTGCTGTGTGGATTACCTGAATGTTTGCTCCACTTATTTTACTTGGATTAAACATACTGCAGTAATTTAGTGTTCGTTTGGGTCCCTTTGTTTGGATTTCCATTTGGAGACTTTGAAGGGTTTTATGTGAGTGCTGGAAAGTTGGTTTGGTGTTTTTGCATTACGTTCCGAGCACCGCGATTGAACTGGTGTGCACCTATATGCTTTTTGGGACTATATATACGCACACACACACATATATATATATATATATATATTTATATATATATATATATATATATATATATATATATATATATATATATATATATATATATATATATATATATATCACCACTGTGCCCTTGTCATCATTAAGCCAAGCTCAACATAAATCTGATGTATGTACCCTAATCATGAAAAAAAAATTACTTTTGCATATTGCACACACAAAGTACAACCACCAAGCACTCCAACCTGTCACATGTCCCAAATCCAAATTTACAGTTAACAAAAATAAAAACAGAACATAAAGCACAGACTATATCCTCAGATGTGAACAGAAAAAAAAAACAGAAAAAACACACAACATATGCCATACACATTAAGGATCTGATGAACTACCTATGTGCATGAAAGCACTTATCCTGGTTGTTTTTTTTTTTTTTTTTTTTTTTGTATTTTTACAGTTTTTACGTGTTTTGTTAAATTTGTTTGCTCACTTATCTCTCTCCCCAGCCAGCTTTTTTCTTTTTTAGTATTTTGTGGCTTTTGCTGGTTGCTCTTCTCTTTTTACTTTATTGAACTTATTTTATTATATCACAAAGTTTAAATATAGTAAGGCAAAGACACTTGTAAGAGGTTTTTCAGATCACTGAGCCATATAGCTAGAAATATGAGAAAATAAGGAGTATATCAGATTGGGAAAAGGAATAAAAATAATAAATGAGAAATGATGGGATTAAAATGGAAAAAATAAGTATGTGCTTTTGGAAAAATTACATTTCCACTAGGGTGTGTTATAAAAACTGGTCTATGTGGTGGATAGCTTTGAAAGAAAAATATGAAATATGTTTTATAGAATGGCAGTCAGATGTAAGAAAAATGGGGAAAAATATAAAACAATGTATATGGCTGCTTTAAAGGCTATGGAAAGAACAACAGAGAATGTTATATGATAGAATGAATAATTTATGAAAAGAATCAAGAAAAAAATTAAAGAATTATTATGCAAGCAAAATATTATTTACAAGGTAAGAAAGAACTGGTTTCAGCTTATATGAGTAGCATAGTTAAAAAGAATACTAGTATAATGAGAGAAATGAAAAAGATGACAGAAGAGAGCTAAGATCATATCAGGAACAAATTATGAATACCATAATAAAGTATGTAATGAAAATCCAAAGAACAGTGTAAAACTGAAAAACATGGCAGCAATGCACAGACCAAGAAGGAACAGGACCACAAATCTTATAAGCTTTCGTCCATTTAATAAAACACCACAAACTTCATCAGAATAAATGCAAAAACATAAAACCACCCTTGAAATACTTGACGTGCAAAAAACTTCCAATGACAAAATACTTCCAATAAATTATTTACATTACTACTTTTGTGTCATAGGACTTTAAAAGTACAATACCAGTGTTAAGTATTTAATATATAATTATTTTATTCAGTCTTACTTAACATTGGTATTGCACTTTTAAATTCCTATGACACAAAAGTGGTAATTTAAATAATTTTAAATAGTTCTCATTTTTTGCACATGTCAAGTATTTCGAGGATGGTTTTATGTTTTTGCATTCACTCTGATGAAGTTTGTGGTGTTTTATTAAATGAACAAAAGCTTAAAAGATTTGTGGTCTGGTTCCTTCCTGCTGACATTTTTTTCAGTTTTACTATGTAAAGAAAATCTTTCAAGATTGAAACAAAGTTAAAAAAAATGGCATGTTAAAAAATTGTCTGAACAAGAAAATAATAAATTGTAAAATGACATATGGTATTTAAACATGTACAGTCAGTTTCAGAATCAGATGGACCAGGATACCAATTTTATAAGAATGTTATGGATTGGCAGAAAAATATTTATTAAAAGTTATGAATGAGTGATTAAATGAAGGTTATATATATAAAGATTTATGTAGTGGTATACTTAAATTTGTATGGAAAAAGGAAAATAAAAATAAAACTGAAAATCAGAGACCTATATTATTGAACAATACAGATTATAAGATTTTTATAAAAAACAATTCAGAAGAAAATGAAAATTAAAATGAAAAGTATTATGGAAGACAGCATATATAGTTTAAATGGAAAAGGAGATCAGGAATTATTATTCATAGTAAGAGAAGTTGTGGATGATATTATAAACAGGACTGATGAGCCCAAGCTCATAATAGGAGATTCAAATAAAGCTTCTGATACAATTCAACATGAACTTTTGTGGACAATTATGGAAGAGAATAACATTTAGCAATAAAAATAAGAATGTATGTTATTCTGCATATAATAAAAATAAAGTAAGAATTTTAGTGAATGGATGACTAAGCAAAGCAATAGTATAAAAATGGCATATACATCAGGGCCGTCCTATGGGCAGTATATTATTTGCATTAGTTATGAATGTATTAGAGATGTAAACTTGCACATGAGAGGTGCTACTTACATTACTAATGAAGGGATAAAAATTCCAGTTTTGTTTACTTATGCAGATGATATTATATTGATTACAAGAAACAAAGTCTGGATGAATAAAGTTATATGTTATATACGTCAATTTTTAAATTCAATAGGCATGACTTCAAAGAAAGAAAAAAGTAAAAGATTGAATGATACAGTAAAGATAGGAGGAGTATCTCAATGAAAATATTTCTGTGCTAGAAATAAGTTTTAAGGGTAAAATGTTACTGAGGAACAATGGAACATGATACTAGATGAAATAAAGGAGTTTTGTTGTTTCTGGAAAACATACAAGCTATGATTTAATGAAAAGATTTATTTGATTAATTCAGTTATACTTGGAAAGATTGCATATTTTGCTAGTGTCTATATGTTGCCAATAATCTATGAAAAATAAATATTTCAAGTATTTTTTTCTTTTATATGGGGTTCAAGACTGACACCAATAAAGAGAAGAATCTTATACATGGACAAAGAAGATGGAGGTATAGGATTAATAAACCCAGTTCTTTATGTTGCTTCTTTGAATTAGCATAAAGTTTTGTTTTGGATAAATGATAAAAAGGAAAAGTTAGTAGTAAATTTAATAAAGTACAAATATAAGCAGCATTGGTGCATGTTAAAAATTTCAAAAGAGGAAAAGTATGTTTAAATAAAGTAATGAGATGTTATCAAGAAAAACATTCTTTTATGGAAAATGAAAATTGGTGAAATAGAAAATGAGAGGAAAGTGTGATGTAAAAATATTGTGAAACATATTGTTATGTTAATCCTTGGGCTAAGCTACAGAACAAAATAGTTAAAGCTATAAAAGTACAAAAAGCATAGTGTAATAACTAAGTAAGTAGAATGTCAAGATTTTGGGTCTATATTATAAGATCGACAGTTGAAAACATCGAACACCGTATGGTCGACACCATATGGTCGATGTCTTCAAACATCGAACTTATAAAAACAACAAAAAAAAAAAAGTACCCTAACGAGTTTAAGAGGGGGGGTAAAACCCGCAGCACCCCCCACACCCCCGCTACTTAAATATACCAACTCCGAGACCGCACTACATTGCAGTAAATGGAAATCTCCCCTTACGGAGATTTCCATTTACACGTTTGATGTGCACTTTCGCTATTCTCGTGTGAACAATATCAGCTTTGATATTGTCGGCTTTCGAGGAATATAATATAGACCCCAAGATTTTTCATAGAGTTTAGTTTAATATATTACCGGTAAAGAGAAATATACCACATAAAAAGTAATTGAAAGAGTTTGTATTATTATGGTAAAGAAGAAATTATAGATCATGTTTTTTACAATGTATAAGGGTTGCAAAATTGTGAGAAGAATTGTGTAAAGAAAATTTTTTGAAAATATAAAGGAGATAAATGAAGTAAATATGAATGATTATGCATGGATATTATAGCCATAAAATAAGAAATATGTTAGTAAAATAGATAAAATATTATTATATGTTATGTAGACCATTTAAAATAAAAAGCTAAATGAAATCATGTTTAAAGGTAATAGATACTAGCAGCATTTTTAAGAAAAATTAGATGGTGTTTGTGGGAGAAGGAATGGGGTCAAATAAGATAATGATAGAAGTTTTACATGATAATGAAAAGTAAGATGTCTATGACTGCATGACAGTAACAGAAAGGAATGGAAATGTGTACACCTTATGAATTTTAAATATGTAACTTTGTAAATAGTATTGCACATAATGTTTTTTTTATATAAAGAACCCCACTTTTTTTCAATAGGTGCGATAGGATCTTTAACATCACCTGAGCTTCCATCAACTGAAGCAGATGGGCCCTCAGTTTAATGTCTCATCCAAAGGACAACATACTCAAGAGTGCAGTATTAGTAATCAATCTACTTGGTGTGAGAATAGAACTCACAGCCTTCTGCATCACAGGCAAGTATGCTACTTGTTATCCTACTGAAGCAGCAATCACAATCATCTATTCAGAAAACAGCATTATTAACAAACTGGATGAGAAGATAAAATAACTGACTAACTTAAAACACAAAACTGCATTATATTGTACATTAGTCTACACACAGCCTTAAAAGCACTAAAAAATAGAAATACATACCTCACAATAAAGCAAAAATTACAAATAATATCAGAACTGTTTTATTTCTTTGTATTTTTCTTAACCCATAGGGACCTTTTTCAGAGCACTGTCTGGTTAAGTGACTTAAACAGTGCCAAAGAGAAGGTCAGTGGAGGCTGAGTAAATCAAACATTAGACTACAGCTCATTAAGCTCATACCTTAAACTCTACACTAACTGCCAGAAAGCAAACTACCCATGAGACAGACCATTCACAAATGCCTACATAAATAACATAAAAACCCTTTTCAGTTGAGGGCTTAGTCAGCAACTTCAGCCCACTGAAACTAATGGAAATTAGTAAATCATACTTAAAGAATGTTTAAAATAAATGTCCTTGTGTTCCATCCACTCATTCTAAAACGAATAATGCTTTACTAATTTTTCATCATAAAAAAGCATAATTCAAAAAAATATAAAAATGCACAAAAAATTTTTTTTTGAAGGCAAGCACCCCTAAAACCCCTATATGCTAGGCTTATTCACCACAACATCACAACTTATAAACACCCGTAGTCAAACCACAATGAGCAAAAATGAAAAAAAAAACTCTTGAGTGCACCACTGCATGGTACAATATAACTAACTACATGTGGATCTGACAAACCATGATAAAAAGAAATTGTATAAAATCTGCTTACATAACAGGGTCCTGGTAAAGTATAGGTGTGCCTTAAAAATGATAAACTGAACATGTGGGGTATAATTAACATGATACATGAAATATCTCATTTTGTACATTGTTATTGCTGGTTGGTCACTTAGCCGAGTCCAACTCTTTATGACATGAAAGACTTTAGTAAACCAGGTTTGTCTTTCAATAACTGACTCTTTAAGGTCTTGCATATTCATACACTTTACTTCAGTGAACATTATCTTACTATCTATTCCTACAGTAGTATTTCTTATTAATATTTCTTCCTTCAGCATCTTAACCCTACCATCCTATTACAATATTCTCCCTCTCTCTCCTCCAGCCTCTTCTCTAACACAAAACATGATGCACCTTCTCCTCACTACAACTCTATTTTTCCTTCTCTCTGCCTCTACCACCTATCATCACACCCTAATATATAAAACACCTGTCCCTACTCTTACTTTCTCTCCAACTCATCCCTCAACTACTCGATCTTTCCATATTGTCCCTACACTATTAAACCACAATGCCACCCACCTTCATAAAATAAAACAATTTCAACTACCCTCTCTATCTCCCAAAATAAAGCTCAAATATACCCTTGTTAACCTCAAACAAGGGTATATTTGAGCTTTATTTTGGGAGATAGAGAGGGTAGTTGAAATATACCCTTGTTAACCTCAAACATTCACCACTAAAACATCCAATACTTAAATTACTACTCTTAGGTGATATACACCCCAACCCTGGACCTAACAATACCTCCTCTCTACCCAACCAACTTCTCAATACTCCACTCTACCCATCCAACCCTCCCCCCAATCCCTCCCACTATGATATACCTCTTCTCAGAGTCACTCCTCCATATCTAACAGAAAGTTAAGTTTACTATCTCAACATTCAAAATATTCTAAACAAAGTCACTGAACTTCATTCCTGGATATCTGCCCACACCACCAACAGTCTAACCCTCTCAGAAACCTGGCTAAATCCCCACATATCTGACAGTGAAATCTTATCCCCATCTATAATATCATCTGCCAAACCAGACTCAATAAAGAAGGGGGAGGTATAGCAATACTGTGCTCAGAATAACTCTCCCTCTACCCTTTATCACTCTCTCCATATAATTTCCACCCAGCAGAAGTCCTTTTAGCAAACTGAAAATTGAGCAATCATAAAAAATAGCTATTGCATCCATCTATAATCCTCCAGGAAACAACATCCTTGCCCTCGAACACTTTATTTCCTGGATCTTACAAACTTTCACCTACAAAACTATTATATTGAGCAATGTTAACATTGACTGGAATTCTCTAACCACTAACTCTCCCAGTGCCAGTATAAACCTCTTTGACTTCTCCCAACTAATAACTTCCCCCACTCATCTGAATAAACATACTAAGACCAGCTCTACACTATAATGGTTCTTCAACTCCAAACCTAACCTTTATCACAACCCCACCACACTGCCTGATACCATAAGTGACCACCTTCCTACCCATATTCAAAGACACTTCCATTAATTTAATAAATCCCATCAATACAAAGATTGTCAGAAAACTTCTAATTTTGACCAACACACCTTCAGCCATTTACTATCCTCAGTCAACTGGTTCTTCCTCCATGACCTCGCCATAGAAGATGCTGTTCTAAAATTCAACAGCATCTTCTTAAACATCCTAAACTCCATAGCCCCAGTCAAGAAAATTAGAATTAAATCTAACTTTGTACCCTGGATAACTCAAGATACTCATTCCATCATGTACAAAGGATACCGTATATCTCCTGGAAAAACAGGAAAAAAAATCTCCTTCCAATGTACAATGTTAAAGAGAACTCAGTAACTTAACAAAAAAGCAAGTCAATCATGATAAAAGAAACCTTTACCTAAAGCCACAAAACAACCCCCATTCCAATCCAAAAAAATTCTGGAACACAATAAACAAACCTCTATACCCAGGTAGACCCTCCACTCCTTCTCACTCCCCCAATAACTCTACCTTAGACACTGCTACACTTCTTAACTCCTTCTTTATTGACTCCATTCAGAAACTTACTAAAAAAGATACAAGTACCTACCCCTCTACCTCTCCCTCTGCATCCACCCAACCCTCTACCTATTCACCTTTCTCTCTCAAGCCTGTCCCCATGCCTTATATCAGAGTTCCTCTCAGCAAACTCAAGACATGCTCCCCTTCTGCTGACAACTTACTACCTCTTTTCTTTAAATTTGCTACACAATCCAGAGCATATCCCATCTCCATACTAATCAATAGACCTATCCAAGAAAACATTGTTCCTGATATCTGGAAGAAATTCTATGCTATACCCTCATCTAAAACTACTTGAGAAGTACATTCATAAACAGCTCCTAGATCATCTTCTACAAGATAATGTCTTAAACCCTACCGAATACAGCTGTCGCCCTATCATAGTATCTCCACAGCACTAGTATCTTTCACATAGGCTATCTCCAAATCTCAAGTTTCCTGTCTATTCCTTGACCTCTCAAAGGCCTTTTACATTGCCTCACACAACATTCTTCTATGAAAACTTTCTAGCTTTAATCTCTCCAACTCTGCCATTTCCTGGTTTGCTAGCTACCTCTCAAACAGACTACAGGCTGTAAAATGGCTCTCTGCAACCTTCCCCTTCCTACCAGTCCACACCGGGGTCCCCCAAGGCTCCATTCTTGGATCCCTAGTATTTAACATTTTCACTAACAATCTTTACACTTCCTGTCCTCACTCTTCATTAATACAGTATGCTGATGACTCAACAATAATTTCCTCCTCTGACAATCTCTCTCACCTCCTCACCCTTGCTCAAGAATGTCTCCACTCAGTCAAAACATGGCTAACTTCCAACCAGCTCCTTTTAAACCCTATTAAAACTAAACTTCTCCTCTTCCTCCCTAAAATCTCTCCAGTACCTCAAAGCTACCTTCACCATCTTTTCCCTCAACAATACAACTATCAAGACTGAACCCCACACTAAACTACTAGGGGTCATAATAGACTCAAATTTGATCTTCATATACAGCAATGTATTACAAAGACCCATCAAAAACTTGGCCTGCTCTATAGAAACAAAAAATTCCTCACAAATGAATCTAAAATTTCCCTTGCACAAGCCTGTCTACTACCCACCTTATATGCTTCCCCTATTCTTACTAACCTACAAACTAATCTTTTGACTAAGTTAGATCTCACTTATAATAAAATTGCTAGATTTGCTTCAAATCAACCCTATCACTCACATCATTGCTTATCTCCTAAAAACCTTCAGTGGCTTGAATTCCACCAATAACTTATTTTGCCTCAGCTACATCTGACTCACTCTATCCTAAACTATCCCAACTCCTGTCCAGCTCTCTCAACTCTCATCTCTTTCTACATTCCTAATTGTACATACTGTAGCTCTGACAAGCACCTCCTGGAGATTTACAAACCCTCCCAAAAAATTGGTAAACTTCTCTACAATCATCACTCAGTTGCCAATGCATGGAATGAACTGCCCCTATATGTCAGCATGATTACCAACACGTATTGTTTCAAAACAACATTCAAGGACAACCTATTAAACTCCTGGGCTTGCTCTTGTACTGACCCTACATAAACTACCTCTTCCTCTGCTCCAACTAACTTTCTCTTACTTTATTTCAAGCCTGCACCTTTACCATAAAAGAGGCCTATGGCTCAGATGTGATGTTATACTTTATACTGATCTTACCTCATGTTTTAATCTGTAAGTATTATATTGTGTTTATGCTTATGATGCAATTCTTATGTGATCAATGTTATACTTTATTCTTTATAAACTTTATTTATTTATTTTATTTTACATTTGTTTACTGGGAAAGTCCGACTTGGAACAAAGCCAATTTTCAGCAGGGGCCCAGGGAGAAATGCTCCAGATGCATGTCTTTATAATGTGGGAGGAAACTGGTGCACCCAGAGGAAACTCACACGAATGCAGGAGGACATGCATACTCTGCACAGAAGGCACCCCAGCCAAGAATCGAAACGGAGAACCTCTTGCTGTGAGGCAACAATGCAACTGGTGCACCACTGTGCAATTTAGACCAATCATACTTCATACTATATATTTGTTAGTAATTATATGGTAATTAAGGTTAGGATGTAAATGTACATGATTATTGTTATGCCTCATCTTTTATAATGTTTATAACAATTGGAGGGTTTCTCCTTGGGTCTCCACTGAAAAAGGGCATCTGCCCAGTTGGACTAACCCGGTCAACAAATGTCAAAATAAGTAAATAACTAAATAAATAATTTCATGGCTGTAAGCATCATATACAGAGATCTTTGAACCTGGAAAATATAACCTGTCACTGCCTCCACAACTTCCCCATCTGTTTGCAAAGTTCTGGCAGGACTATGTTACATAATTTTACTTATTTATGTTAAGCAGCAAGCTAGCTTTTGTGCTTTATACTCTCTGTGAAGATGTGGGGTGTTTCCATCTGTGCCAGGGAGACTAGGGTAGAGCATGTGAAACATATGCTAGCATAGTTAGCTGGAGTTTTGTAAATAATTTTGTGTCATTTGACTATCACACTGACTTGTACAGATGCTTGTGTTAAAAATGTATCAACAGTGTTATTATAACTGATTAAATGTTTATGTTTAGACAAAGAATTCTGGAAGGGAACAGTAGAAGTTTTTGAAATTGTTCTATAATTTTCAAATACTGCAACAGATAGTAAAGCTGTGAGTGTGTATTACGCCAAAGTCAGGTGATCAAATATGTCATTCTGTAAGCAGCACTGAGAGGATGAAACTCTCACAGAAGTTTGTTTTGTTTTCTTTGGAACCTGATATAAAGATCTATGACAGTTATCACAGTTGGTTCATTGAGTTGAGCTTACTTACACTGAGTTCAGTTCAGTTTTTGTTTTGAAGCTCATCACCTTGTTTTGTGGAAGTAAGCATCTCAGCATCTAATCTTGCCTTGCTGTATTAATTAAGTTAGCTAAGGAAGAGTTATTATTTAGACAGTCAGTAAATACAGTGAAATTAGTTAAGTAGTGTTTTTCTGCATCTGGGCGGCCACAGTGGTGCAGTGGTTAGCATTGTCACCTCACAGCAAGAGGTTCCCTGGTTCGATCCTCAGCTGGGGTGCCTTCTGTACGGAGTCTGCATGTCCTCCCTGTGGTTGCGTGGGTTTCCTCCGGGTGCTCTGGTTTCCTCCCACATCCCAAAGACATGCTGTAGGTGGATTGGACACTCTAAATTGGCCCTAGGTGTGAGTGCGTGTGTGTGCCTTCTGTGGAAGGTTGGGTGCCAGGCTGGCAACTCGACTCCATAAAACTCCACTGCCAATCATGAGTGGACATGTGATCCGCGGTGGTGACCCCTAACCGGGAAAAGCCGAAAGAAGAAGAAGTGTTTTGCTGCATCTGTTTGAATCTATCTGTATTATTTTTTATTTCTCCTGTAACTGAAATTCTGGTGTTTATTGTACTTACTTAGTATTTTCATGTTTTCTATTTCACCATTTATTATTACAAAAAAACCTCAACAAACGGAAAGAGCCAGCCACTCGTAACTTAACGCTTGAATTTATTGCACACAAAATACAGCGTTTTCGCAACCTATATCAGGAAGCTTCTTCAGAGATAAAAAATAGCGCGAGACAGCGCTTTAAATAACAAGTAGCAGGTACGTAAAACGTACTACGTTAATTGCCCAAATATACAAATAAAAAGAATACTTCCTATAAAAATGTAAATAATAAAACACAAGAATAGAAATATTTTTAAAAATACAATAAGCAAGCATATGTTGGTAAACATCACTATTAGCAAAAAACATCAAATTGCTAAAAAAGGGGCTACGAAGAGCACTTAACTAAATAGATCATATAAAATTAAAACAGCAGCAATATACTTCATTTTAAAAAACGGCAGCTGCAAATGTATCAATTCTATCGTCACCAAGGTAATGACCAGATCACAGATCACTGTTAAAAGCCTTAAATAAGGGCTTCTTATATCTATATACCCCTGTTAATACATAACTTTTAAGGCACATTTACTTCTTGTAAGCAGAAACCACTGAAACTTTAAAGGTTAAACCAAAATCAAATAAACATACAAAAGGTTAACCCCAATTAAATCACCTCATATGTGATTTTAATTTCAAAAGGGTGTAATATTACAACTTTCATTCAAACCTGGGGTACTGAAAGCATTCATTTTAAGTTGCCATAGCAATTCACGTACCTCCAGGTTCAAAGAAAGTGGTCCACCTCTGTAAGAATCAGGAAGGTGGTCAACACCCATAAATAGAAAGCAGTGGCCAGGGCAAGACCAGCGTGCTTGGCCAGTGCATTCTCTGTATTTCCAATTCTAATAGCGCATAAGTGCTGGTATATTCTGTCCTTGAACCTTCTATCGGTTTTACCGATATAGAAGGCAGGACAGCACACACAGAACGCTATATAGATAATAGATTTAGTATTACAGTCAATTCTATGAAAAATGGAGTATTTTTTGTTACCATTATCTACTGAGCAATAGCCACCAGTTCTAATATATATACAATATTTACAAAACCACATGCAAAAGACCCTTGATTCTGGCTGTGGAACTGACTACCGTGCTAGCTTGTAACAGGTCTTTAATATTTTGCCTCGCCTAAAACAATATGTGGTTTTTCCCCAAGTTTTTCTAGTAAGCTACTGTTATTAGTGATAACAGCCCAATTCTTGAACAGAATGTCAATTATGCGACCTGAGTCCATATTAAATGTTGTAATAAAACTACACAATGCTGCCCTAGGGAATCATCCACAATACTAAGCAGGCTGGTTCCTTCATTTTCAGTAGTTGACATTCTTTCAAGGGAAACACATTGGGTAGACGACAATAGAGGTTTATAAAAGCCCCTAGCTCTCTTGTGGCCGACTTCATCTATCAAGTCATCAATCAAATTATTAGGGTAGCCTCTGTTTGAAAATAAACCTCTCAAGTATTTACATTCACTAAGGAAATCCTCAAGCTCACTACACATACGGACAGCTCTTACAAGCTGTCCCTTGACAATAGCTCTTTTTTGTCTCATTGGGTGGGAGCTAGAGAAATGAAGAAAAGAATTAATGTAGGTATCTTTTCTATAAATGACAGAGTTGAACAAATTATTTTGGACATTTTTGACTAGTTTAACATCTAAGTAATTAATAACTTCAGTATTGAAGTTATACGTAAATTTCAGGAAGGGAGTTGTACTGTTCAAAAAGGTTACAAACTTTTCAGCCTCACTGGAATTCCCTTTAAACAAAAGGAAAATATCATCCAGAAAGCGGGTGTAATAGGAGATTTTGTTAGACCACTCCTCATTACAAAGCACATACTTCCTCTCCCAAAAAGCCATAACTAGATTGGCCACGGCCTCTCCACAAGGGGAGCCCATGGCCACACCTTGTTTCTGAATGTAAACCTCATTTTCAAAAACAAAAAAGTTGGATGTTAAAATAATGTCCAAAATTTCTGTGATATTATCAATCTCATTAGAGGAGGCACCGAGTTCTATAAGAAGAAGCTCAATCCATTCACAGGCCTCCAAATGGGGTATAGATGTGTATAAATCTACAACATCTATTGTTAAAAAGTTGTTATCCCGAACTTCCCCAAAGTTATTAATATCTGTAAGAAACGACCAAGAATCTTTACAGATTGTTGGCACTTGTTCAACGTATTTTCTAAGAAGTGAGTCAACATACTTAGAGCAAGGGTAAGTCACTGAGGTCCGCCCATCGATAAGAGCTCTCATTGGGGGGTCCCCAAGATTTTATGAACCTTGGGGATCCCAAACATAACTGGAATTCTAGGATATAAAATATCAATGTACTTGAAGGTATCTTCATTAATTCTACCATTAATATAGAGGTCTCAAAATAGCCTCTAGTTCTTTTTACATTAGTGTTCATCTCATTGGTAGAAGATTTACTATAAGATGAAGAATATAAAACCTTCAGCATTCGTTCACAGTAGTCGTCTTTCTCAAAGATGGCCAATCCACCCCCCTTGTCAGGTTTTATAACCCTAACATCAGCAAAACGTAAAGAACGTAAGGCTGAGAGTTGTTCCTTGGTGATATTAAATTTGCTGAAATTAGTTTTACCTGAGCCAACCATGTGCCTGATATCCAATTCGCACATGTGTTCAAATATTTTAAGTGTCAAGTTCAAGGGTGGAGCAACCCCTTAGAAGAAGTAATAGGAATGCAAACAGGAGACAGAACACAGGATCGAATACGAACTCAGAAATTTCTGGGCCTTCAAATGAATCCAATGTGAATAATTCTAATGAACATGGGAATAATTTTTTAGGGACAAAGAACAAACAGAAACAATACAGGGGGAACAGGAACTGGAAATAGTTAGTCATGATACTGCTGACGGTTTTCCAGACCACCCTAAAATTGTTTCAAATAGGAAAGGTGATTTTTTAATTTATAACTTTTCAAGTTTGCACCTGGAACCTGAGCTGGTTGAATTATTGGCACTTGGGAATACGTTTGTACCTTCCAGGAGATGTGACGTAGCTAAAGTTCTTTTAGATCTAAAATGTTACATCAGAAAATTAAATCTGAAATTACTTTTAGTGGTACTGACTTCCTTTGTGAAAACAAGTTAAGGCTTTCAAGTGTCTTTAACCCACCCTTGAACTTGACACTTAAAATATTTGAACACATGTGCGAATTGGATATCAGGCACATGGTTGGCTCAGGTAAAACTAATTTCAGCAAATTTAATATCACCAAGGAACAACTCTCAGCCTTACGTTCTTTACGTTTTGCTGATGTTAGGGTTATAAAACCTGACAAGGGGTGGATTGGCCATCTTTGAGAAAGACGACTACTGTGAACGAATGCTGAAGGTTTTATATTCTTCATCTTATAGTAAATCTTCTACCAATGAGATGAACACTAATGTAAAAAGAACTAGAGGCTATTTTCGAGACCTCTATATTAATGGTAGAATTAATGAAGATACCTTCAAGTACATTGATATTTTATATCCTAGAATTCCAGTTATGTTTGGGATCCCCAAGGTTCATAAAAATCTTGGGGACCCCCCAATGAGAGCTCTTATCGATGGGCGGACCTCAGTGACTTACCCTTGCTCTAAGTATGTTGACTCACTTCTTAGAAAATACGTTGAACAAGTGCCAACAATCTGTAAAGATTCTTGGTCGCTTTCTTACAGATATTAATAACTTTGGGGAAGTTCGGGATAACAACTTTTTAACAATAGATGTTGTAGATTTATACACATCTATACCCCATTTGGAGGCCTGTGAATGGATTGAGCTTCTTCTTATAGAACTCGGTGCCTCCTCTAATGAGATTGATAATATCACAGAAATTTTGGACATTATTTTAACATCCAACTTTTTTGTTTTTGAAAATGAGGTTTACATTCAGAAACAAGGTGTGGCCATGGGCTCCCCTTGTGGAGCGGCCGTGGCCAATCTAGTTATGGCTTTTTGGGAGAGGAAGTATGTGCTTTGTAATGAGGAGTGGTCTAACAAAATCTCCTATTACACCCGCTTTCTGGATGATATTTTCCTTTTGTTTAAAGGGAATTCCAGTGAGGCTGAAAAGTTTGTAACCTTTTTGAACAGTACAACTCCCTTCCTGAAATTTACGTATAACTTCAATACTGAAGTTATTAATTACTTAGATGTTAAACTAGTCAAAAATGTCCAAAATAATTTGTTCAACTCTGTCATTTATAGAAAAGATACCTACATTAATTCTTTTCTTCATTTCTCTAGCTCCCACCCAATGAGACAAAAAAGAGCTATTGTCAAGGGACAGCTTGTAAGAGCTGTCCGTATGTGTAGTGAGCTTGAGGATTTCCTTAGTGAATGTAAATACTTGAGAGGTTTATTTTCAAACAGAGGCTACCCTAATAATTTGATTGATGACTTGATAGATGAAGTCGGCCACAAGAGAGCTAGGGGCTTTTATAAACCTCTATTGTCGCTCACCCAATGTGTTTCCCTTGAAAGAATGTCAACTACTGAAAATGAAGGAACCAGCCTGCTTAGTATTGTGGATGATTCCCTAGGGCAGCATTGTGTAGTTTTATTACAACATTTAATATGGACTCAGGTCACATAATTGACATTCTGTTCAAGAATTGGGCTGTTATCACTAATAACAGTAGCTTACTAGAAAAACTTGGGGAAAACCACATATTGTTTTAGGCGAGGGCAAAATATTAAAGACCTGTTACAAGCTAGCACGGTAGTCAGTTCCACAGCCAGAATCAAGGGGTCTTTTGCATGTGGTTTTTGTAAATATTGTATATATATTAGAACTGGTGGCTATTGCTCAGTAGATAATGGTAACAAAAAATACTCCATTTTTCATAGAATTGACTGTAATACTAAATCTATTATCTATATAGCGTTCTGTGTGTGCTGTCCTGTTTCTATATCGGTAAAACCGATAGAAGGTTCAAGGACAGAATATACCAGCACTTGTACGCTATTAGAATTGGAAATACAGAGAATGCACTGGCCAAGCACGTTGGTCTTTGCCCTGGCCACTCGTTTCTATTTATGGGTGTTGACCACCTTCCTGATTCTTACAGAGGTGGACCACTTTCTTTGAACCTGGAGGTACGTGAATTGCTATGGCAACTTAAAATGAATGCTTTCAGTACCCCAGGTTTGAATGAAAGTTGTAATATTACACCCTTTTTGAAATTAAAATCACATATGAGGTGATTTAATTGGGGTTAACCTTTTTGTATGTTTATTTGATTTTGGTTTAACCTTTAAAGTTTCAGTGGTTTCTGCTTACAAGAAGTAAATGTGCCTTAAAAGTTATGTATTAACAGGGTATATAGATATAAGAAGCCCTTATTTAAGGCTTTTAACAGTGATCTGTGATCTGGTCATTACCTTGGTGACGATAGAATTGATACATTTAGCTGCCGCTTTTTAAAATGAAGTATATTGCTGCTGTTTTAATTTTATATGATCTATTTAGTTAAGTGCTCTTCGTAGCCCTTTTTTAGCAATTTGATGTTTTTTGCTAATAGTGATGTTTACCAACATATGTTTGCTTATTGTATTTTTAAAAATATTTCTATTCTTGTGTTTTATTATTTACATTTTTATAGGAAGTATTCTTTTTATTTGTATATTTGGGCAATTAACGTAGTACGTTTTACGTACCTGCTACTTGTTATTTAAAGCGCTGTCTCGCGCTATTTTTTATCTCTGAAGAAGCTTCCTGATATAGGTTGCGAAAACGCTGTATTTTGTGTGCAATAAATTCAAGCGTTAAGTTACGAGTGGCTGGCTCTTTCCGTTTGTTGAGGTTTTTTTGTTTTTCACGAGTTTGTGCTTTCTTCTGTTTTTCGAGTGGTTTGTGTTTTGGTCCTACAACACATGGAGAGCCCTGCCACACCGGTTGTGTTCGGTCAACCAACCGCTGAGACGACTGAAGTTTCGGTCTTGCTTGTACAGCTCACGCAAAAAATTGAATGTTTAAACAGCCGCTTCCAATTGTTGGAAGAAGCGTACGTTGGGCACAGGAGGAGTAACATGAACGATCACCCTAGCTGGGGAGTACCTGATTCTTCGTTTTCAGGCACCCAAGATTCAATTCCGCTAGGGCAGAGGGTGAGAGCAACTAGCCCTGATAATGAAAACGGAACTAATGTCCGAACCAGTCTACAACATCGACCGGTTGACAATTCTGCAGTACAAAACGAGGCACTTATTGGCGAGAGGACAGTTTCAGATTGGATTCATAACACAGGTGACTTTTTCTTGTTTGACAAACTGAATATTGACTCTTCGTCGGTGCGGAATGCTGATTTGGGAGCTGAGCCATCAGCCTCTCTTACTGATAAATTGAAGACACTTGATACTAAAACTTTGAAATTACGTAAATTACAACTAGAAGTGTCTTATTTTAGACAATGCATTTCGGATGGCATCATTCCTAAAGGGCTGAGATCAAATTTTTCTCCATCCAGCATTATTAATACCAATGTTTTTTTATCAGAATTAAAAAACCTGTTTCAGCTTCAGGGGATACAGCTGATGGAATTGCTTGTGAAACATTATGAGGGGATGGTAAAAAGTTTAACTGATGAAATTTGCCTACTGGATGCTGAAATTAAAAATGATGTGGCGTTCGGACAGATAAAATTTGACCACTCACGTATTTTCTCAAGCATAGATACTTATATGGTTAAACTCAAAGTTAATAAATCTAAGAAGCTGTATAGGGACAGGCTTTCATACTCAAAAGATAATGCATTTCCTAATTTGAAAGTTAAGACAACTATTAACAGTGAAGTTAGATCAGAACAAGTTGAGGAAGAAGACTTGGAAGGGGAGGGTACTGTTGGGAATGCTTCTGTAAACACACGGGTGGAGCAACCCTTAGAAGAAGTAATAGGAATGCAAACAGGAGACAGAACACAGGATCGAATACGAACTCAGAAATTTCTGGGCCTTCAAATGAATCCAATGTGAATAATTCTAATGAACATGGGAATAATTTTTTAGGGACAAAGAACAAACAGAAACAATACAGGGGGAACAGGAACTGGAAATAGTTAGTCATGATACTGCTGACGGTTTTCCAGACCACCCTAAAATTGTTTCAAATAGGAAAGGTGATTTTTTAATTTATAACTTTTCAAGTTTGCACCTGGAACCTGAGCTGGTTGAATTATTGGCACTTGGGAATACGTTTGTACCTTCCAGGAGATGTGACGTAGCTAAAGTTCTTTTAGATCTAAAATGTTACATCAGAAAATTAAATCTGAAATTACTTTTTAGTGGTACTGACTTCCTTTGTGAAAACAAGTTAAGGCTTTCAAGTGTCTTTAACCCACCCTTGAACTTGACACTTAAAATATTTGAACACATGTGCGAATTGGATATCAGGCACATGGTTGGCTCAGGTAAAACTAATTTCAGCAAATTTAATATCACCAAGGAACAACTCTCAGCCTTACGTTCTTTACGTTTTGCTGATGTTAGGGTTATAAAACCTGACAAGGGGGGTGGATTGGCCATCTTTGAGAAAGACGACTACTGTGAACGAATGCTGAAGGTTTTATATTCTTCATCTTATAGTAAATCTTCTACCAATGAGATGAACACTAATGTAAAAAGAACTAGAGGCTATTTTCGAGACCTCTATATTAATGGTAGAATTAATGAAGATACCTTCAAGTACATTGATATTTTATATCCTAGAATTCCAGTTATGTTTGGGATCCCCAAGGTTCATAAAAATCTTGGGGACCCCCCAATGAGAGCTCTTATCGATGGGCGGACCTCAGTGACTTACCCTTGCTCTAAGTATGTTGACTCACTTCTTAGAAAATACGTTGAACAAGTGCCAACAATCTGTAAAGATTCTTGGTCGTTTCTTACAGATATTAATAACTTTGGGGAAGTTCGGGATAACAACTTTTTAACAATAGATGTTGTAGATTTATACACATCTATACCCCATTTGGAGGCCTGTGAATGGATTGAGCTTCTTCTTATAGAACTCGGTGCCTCCTCTAATGAGATTGATAATATCACAGAAATTTTGGACATTATTTTAACATCCAACTTTTTTGTTTTTGAAAATGAGGTTTACATTCAGAAACAAGGTGTGGCCATGGGCTCCCCTTGTGGAGAGGCCGTGGCCAATCTAGTTATGGCTTTTTGGGAGAGGAAGTATGTGCTTTGTAATGAGGAGTGGTCTAACAAAATCTCCTATTACACCCGCTTTCTGGATGATATTTTCCTTTTGTTTAAAGGGAATTCCAGTGAGGCTGAAAAGTTTGTAACCTTTTTGAACAGTACAACTCCCTTCCTGAAATTTACGTATAACTTCAATACTGAAGTTATTAATTACTTAGATGTTAAACTAGTCAAAAATGTCCAAAATAATTTGTTCAACTCTGTCATTTATAGAAAAGATACCTACATTAATTCTTTTCTTCATTTCTCTAGCTCCCACCCAATGAGACAAAAAAGAGCTATTGTCAAGGGACAGCTTGTAAGAGCTGTCCGTATGTGTAGTGAGCTTGAGGATTTCCTTAGTGAATGTAAATACTTGAGAGGTTTATTTTCAAACAGAGGCTACCCTAATAATTTGATTGATGACTTGATAGATGAAGTCGGCCACAAGAGAGCTAGGGGCTTTTATAAACCTCTATTGTCGTCTACCCAATGTGTTTCCCTTGAAAGAATGTCAACTACTGAAAATGAAGGAACCAGCCTGCTTAGTATTGTGGATGATTCCCCTAGGGCAGCATTGTGTAGTTTTATTACAACATTTAATATGGACTCAGGTCGCATAATTGACATTCTGTTCAAGAATTGGGCTGTTATCACTAATAACAGTAGCTTACTAGAAAAACTTGGGGAAAAACCACATATTGTTTTTAGGCGAGGGCAAAATATTAAAGACCTGTTACAAGCTAGCACGGTAGTCAGTTCCACAGCCAGAATCAAGGGGTCTTTTGCATGTGGTTTTTGTAAATATTGTATATATATTAGAACTGGTGGCTATTGCTCAGTAGATAATGGTAACAAAAAATACTCCATTTTTCATAGAATTGACTGTAATACTAAATCTATTATCTATATAGCGTTCTGTGTGTGCTGTCCTGCCTTCTATATCGGTAAAACCGATAGAAGGTTCAAGGACAGAATATACCAGCACTTGTACGCTATTAGAATTGGAAATACAGAGAATGCACTGGCCAAGCACGTTGGTCTTTGCCCTGGCCACTCGTTTCTATTTATGGGTGTTGACCACCTTCCTGATTCTTACAGAGGTGGACCACTTTCTTTGAACCTGGAGGTACGTGAATTGCTATGGCAACTTAAAATGAATGCTTTCAGTACCCCAGGTTTGAATGAAAGTTGTAATATTACACCCTTTTTGAAATTAAAATCACATATGAGGTGATTTAATTGGGGTTAACCTTTTTGTATGTTTATTTGATTTTGGTTTAACCTTTAAAGTTTCAGTGGTTTCTGCTTACAAGAAGTAAATGTGCCTTAAAAGTTATGTATTAACAGGGGTATATAGATATAAGAAGCCCTTATTTAAGGCTTTTAACAGTGATCTGTGATCTGGTCATTACCTTGGTGACGATAGAATTGATACATTTGCAGCTGCCGTTTTTTAAAATGAAGTATATTGCTGCTGTTTTAATTTTATATGATCTATTTAGTTAAGTGCTCTTCGTGTAGCCCCTTTTTTAGCAATTTGATGTTTTTTGCTAATAGTGATGTTTACCAACATATGTTTGCTTATTGTATTTTTAAAAATATTTCTATTCTTGTGTTTTATTATTTACATTTTTATAGGAAGTATTCTTTTTATTTGTATATTTGGGCAATTAACGTAGTACGTTTTACGTACCTGCTACTTGTTATTTAAAGCGCTGTCTCGCGCTATTTTTTATCTCTGAAGAAGCTTCCTGATATAGGTTGCGAAAACGCTGTATTTTGTGTGCAATAAATTCAAGCGTTAAGTTACGAGTGGCTGGCTCTTTCCGTTTGTTGAGGTTTTTTTGTTTTTCACGAGTTTGTGCTTTCTTCTGTTTTTCGACCATTTATTATTAAATATTTTTATACCTTTCATTGTGGTTGGTCTTTTAGAGAATACCAATAAAATCCTGAGAGTACTTGTGCTTATTTTAGTGATGCCTTGTCCACTCAGAAAAGCCTTGCTGATTTGGTTGCACTCTACCGTTTATAATAGTGTTTTACTCAGTATAATTGGATACTCTTGTAAGAGCCTTAGAGTAGTTGACTGGTGACAGCATAGTTACCTTATAGTCTGGGCAGAAGGGATACAGCTAGTAAATCTGTACCAGACTTTCCCAGGAGTGTGTGTGTGTGAAAATCAAATTTCCAGGAGTGGATACTTGGAACTGGGACACAGTACACCAAAGAGAGTCTTGTTTGGGATCTGGACTGACAGAGAGTCCAGTCCAAGGTATGGAGTGTATTCCCTGTGTACTCTTGGGGGAAGTTGTGTTTGATGCAGAGAGCTGCATCTGAATGTGCTGTGTAAATCCATTCCTGCTTTCAGTGACCGTCTCTCCAACTGGTGTTAGTGGTGAGGATTGAGGCTCCTTGATTACTGGCTCATGGTAGAGAAATTATCACACACTCACATTCATTAACTGGTAGCTTATTTGTTTCTATACTTTCAGGCATCTGAGTGGCATCATCTGCAGATGTGAGGCTATTATTTCTCATAGAAATTCTTGAATGCAGCATCACTTCCGTTTCAAACGTTAGCACTTGAAATGTTGTGTGCCAACATACACTGCAAAAAAGACAAAAATACATGAGAAAAGCAAATCCTGAGCATCACTCTTCTCCTTTAAACTTGCATTTTGCATGGGGCAAGCTGCCCTGTATCCCCTAATGTGTCAAACCCCCCACATCCCCCCAAACTTATATATACTAACTACAAGATTGCCATATGTTGGAGAAAAGGGAATATTTAGAAACATGGCCATTTCATACTAAATATGTGCAAATTTGTTTTTTTTTTTTGGCTGTTCAGTCTCCACACTATGGGACTCACTATAGCAGGTCTCAGCACCACCATCTGATTCATCTAACACAGCATTTCACATGATATATTTAACATACACATTAAATAAGTTGGGTGACAAAGAACAGCCTTTTCAAATTCCTTTTCCAATTTCAAACTGACATTTATTCCATAATTGGTTCTGTTGCTTTTTCTTCTGCATACAGATTCCTTAGGAGGCAAATAAGAACGCATGTTTCTCCAGGAATTTACCACATATTCTAGTGATCCACAAACCCAAAGACTTCAGAGTTATAAGTTTCCAGCAACTCCTTCTCTTTCTCTGTTATCCAGCAGATATTGGCAATTTGTTCTCTGGTGCCTCTTCTCTTTCTAAAAATAGCAGTTCCCAGTTCAATATATTCTTGGAGACTAGCCTGCAGAATTGCAATTATCTTGCTAGCATGTGAAACAAGTGCAGTTGTTTGATTATTTGAGCACTTGTTAGCCTTGCCCTTTTTGGGACTGGAAAATAAATTCACCTTTTCCGATCCAATGGCCACTGCTGTGTTTTTCAGTTATGATGGCAAATCCCAAGTAACACTGTAACAGCATCATTTTGTTGATTTTAAACAATTCGGCTCGAATTCAATCACTTCCTGCAGACTTGGTATTAGTAAGGCTGTCTAAGGCCAATTTAACCTTACTGTCCAGGATGTTAGCATTAAATCACAGAACATGCCATTGTATGTATCAGTGATATATTTTTTCTGTATATTCCTGATAGTTCTTAATATCTTATGATTCTCTTAGGTCTCACTCATTTATGTATCTTATCATGTTGATTTTTACAACAAATTTCCTTTAATGTCACTAGTATTCTTGAAGAGATCTTTTGTCTTTCTCATGTTATCTTCTTCCCTTTCTTTGCACTGCTCATTTAAATATGTTCCCTTATAACTTCTTGCTGTTCTCTAAAACTTTCTAATCAGTTTGATGTCTTTCCCCATCTGCATTGTCTTTTGCTCTCATTCTTTCTTAACCAATTCTATAGCCTTCATAGGCAGACATTTTGCTTGATATATATATATATATATATATATATATATATATATATATATATATACACACACACACACACACACACATATATATATATATATATATATATATATATATATATATATATATATATATATATATAGTGCTACCTCCTGAACAATATCATTAACTTCTGCATATAGTTCTTCAGGAACTCTACCCCCAACCAGGTCTAAGCCTTTAAATTGGTTCTTTGTATCCACTATCTCACTGGCATGGGTGATTTTCGTATTTGTTTTAATTTAATTCTGAACTCTGCCATAAGAAGCTGATAGTTTGAGCCATAGTTCAGCTAATGCTTTTGTCAAGTGTATAGAGCTCTTCCATCTCTGAATGCAAAGTATGTAGCTAGTCTGATTTTGGTTTTGACCATTTGATAATATCCATATGTAAACCCATCTCTTAGGCTAATTGAAATACTCTAGGTACTGATTCCTGCAGTACCAGATATTTCATGTACTACACACCAGCCTCCCACATATTCAATAATCTCGAATAAAGAATAAATAACATCTTACATTTAAAATACAAGATTGTGTAAAGTTCAATAAATAGTTACATACTTAGGACATAGTTCAGCAACATTCATAAAACAATCATTACTGTCATTTATGCCCTACTTCCAGAATGACACACATTAATGCTTTGTAACTTTGGTCAGGCAATGTCTGAAGGATGCCTAAATTGGACACTGTTGGCAAGGTGGAGATTTAAGCTAGTACAAAAATAATAAAGTGAAATGCTAGAGATGTAATTTAAGTAGAGATGTCATTCCATAGTACTGTGGAGATTACCTTACTACTGCTGTACAGTTTGCACTGCAAAACAATGAAAGATATTTGACAGGTACAATACACTATTTAAAAAGCCAGAGTGACTGAAATGATTAGAGTAGGACAACACTGCAGATTAATTTACTTAAAAAGTAAATAGAGATAAAGCAGTGTCCTTCTGCAGTGTCTATCTGAAGTGACTGTAGTTGTACAGTAACATTTATGGTGTGAAGACATTAATATAAATAAACACACTGTTAAGCACGGACTGTAGCCAGTAAGTATCATGAGCAGCTGCATTTAGTAAAAAGAGGGCATATTTTATGACAAATGCAAGAACTCATTTGCTCAGCACTGTTCTGTTTTTGTAAAAAGAAAGTTGACATACACTGTAAGACACTTTAGCTAGAAAGATTTGCTCTCTCGTGACTTATCAATGCAGTATACACAAGAAAGGGTGGATCCCAACCAAAGGTTAACAAACAAGAAGACAGTGTTTCAGTTTCTAGAATGTCAGGTCTTGGAAAAAGTACAATCATGCATGCAACTTACCATGCTGTTAGATGTTCTAACTGTTGTATTACTCCTCACAGATGGAACATATCCACCAGGATATCTGTACGTCTGTCCAGTCTACAAAGCTCAGGCTTCTGCCTTACACACCATATATCCAACCTAAACAACAGCTGATATGCTAGTATAAGTCAGATATACAGATGAGCCAAAAACTCAGAGCTTTCTTGCCTGTAAGGTAGGAGGCTGAAGATCTAAGTCAAGTCCTAAAAGGAAATATGTATAGTGGGAGATATCTAAATTAATAGGAAAAGATATCATACCTTTGCCAGAAAAAGTGACTATCAAGGGAGATGGAGGGAGGGTATATGTGCTGCAAAGTTGTTCTGTCTGAACATTAACCTTTAGGTTAAGTTACCTGCACAACTGTACTACAGTCTTCATAAGATTACTGTTGCAGTATTCCTCACAAATGGGACAATTTCCAAAGCTCAAGAAGTATGCTGGAGGGAGATAAAATCAGGATATCCTGCAGAATAGCCACAAAAAACAGATCTGAAGTAGGATTGTTCATTTGTCAGCAACCTGTGGGTTACGGATCCGATATCGGATCCGAGCCGGCAACTTGTTTCAAGCTAATGGATCCGAGCTCCTAGCTCCTCCCTTCACCCATAATCCCCTGCTAACCCTCCATGACCTCAGATCAAGTTTGCCGCGCTTGTGATGGCTGGATCTTTTTGAGCTCTGCCAGATAAGTGGGAAAAGTTAACTTTTTCTAATTATTTCTAGTCAGGAAATTATTTTTTAGTTTAAAGTAATACTTGTAAAGTGTGTCTGAGTTAGGTTCCTTATTTTTTAATTAATACCCTCCCTTCGCTGGTCGCTAGTGTGTGAGTGTTTGTTGTGTGTCTTTTGGGGCCTGTGTGTGTGTGCAGTTGTTTTTCTTTCCTTTTTAGTTAAAAAAAAAAAAAAAAAAAAAAAAGGAATGGTTGAGGCCCCAAAAGCCATATTTTCTAAATGTACCGAGTGTGGCCATAAGCTCTCCCCGGCTGATGGCCACACTCGGTGCGTTCGGTGCCTTGGGGTTGAACACCTCACTTCGGGCTGTACTATCTGTGCAGCATTCAACCCCAGGGCACTGAAAGAATGGAGGTCGAAGCTGGTCCTGGCGGGACTTCTACCCCCGGATTCAGCTTTGGCCTCCGCTACCTCTGCTGCTCCCGTGGCTCCATCACAGCCTGTGGTGGTTGCCACTCCTGCCCCCCTGCCTCCGACTGGGACTCAAACTCCCGCTAAAGTGTCGGAGGACAGGGAGGCCAGGAGGGAGAAATGGAGGGAGAAGCACCACAAGCGGCAGACCGAGACCTCCGTTTCGGCCCCGCCAGCTAAGCGGGCTTCTCCCTCCATTGCTTCTAGGTCTCCTCCTCCTCAGCTCCAATCCCCTTCTTTCTCCCCGGGGCCCAAGGAGGAGGAGACCCGATCTCCGTCGAGGTCATCGAGGCGGCATTCCAGGCCTGCCTCGGTGGCCTCTTCGAGATCCACTTTCAGCTTATCAGATGCAGACTTGGACCGGATGATGCGAAGGTTCATCCAGGCCCAGCTGCAGATGGGAGTGCTCTTGCCTCCCCTCAGGGGGGGAGCTCGACACCTTTTTTCCACCCAATTGCTCCTTCTCCGACCCGCTACCTGGGTTCGGAGCGCTCGGAGCCGAGCAGCCTTGGAGCCAGGGGTGGGTCGGCGCCGACAGTATTTGGTACATCGGATCCGACCCTACCCTCGAGTCTGTCGGATCCAACCTCTCGGAGCCGTGGTCCGAGCTTCAGATCCGGGGGATTCAGTGTGCCTTCGGCTCCATCCAGGTCGGAGCACACTGGTCCCTCGGATCCGACGGTCTTGGCGCCGGCTCCGATCCCTTCATCGGATTCGAGTGGGAGCCGACTTTCGGATCCATTGGAGAGTGGCTCTCCCTCGACATTCGATGTTGTGGAGAGGGCTCTGTTGAGAGCATCCAGACCCCCAGTCCTTGCATCGACTCCTCCCTGCACTCCCTCTCTGCTGGGCCAGGCTTCCATCACCCGGCCAAATGGACAGCCTGCTTCGATGTCACAGATAGTTCCATTGGAACAAGATGTTGCTGGCGAGGCCTCCTCGGACAGTCCCCTCGAGGAAGCTCCCCGCAAGCATAAGTGCAAAAGGAGGCACGTGGACTCCCCTGAGTCCTTAACCGAGGACACGGACTTGGAGGAAGGGGAAGGCTCCCCAAGATCACCCCCTGAGGATGTCTCCTTTGGAGACATCATGGAGATGCTTAGAATCAGAGGTGGGTGGTCTGCCCCCAAGTCTTCCTCTGACGAGTCCGTGTTTCTGGAGGCATTTGAGGCAGGCCCGTCTACCTCCTGGGTGTCCCCTCCAGCCGACCCCCTGGTGGACCTCATTACCACCAGGGCATGGAAGGATCCAGACACCATGGAGCCAATACCGAAGCGACCGGATAGGATTCTTAGCCCCCCCTCAGACTGCTCACATTGGAGTAAGGGCACCCCTGTAGATGCCATGTTGATGGCAGCAGCCACAAAGAGGGAATTGGCTCAGGAGAGTCCCTCAGTCCATCCACCGAGCAAAGAGTCCCGTTTGATGGACCACTTAGGGAAGCGAGTCTTTAGTTCAGCGACCTTCTCAGTAAGGTCTCTGAACTATATGGCACATGTCATCAGGATGCAGCGGGATCTTATCAAAGAATACGCTGCATCCCCCCCTGAGTCCATGTCGGAGGAGGATAAACAATTGTACTCCACCCGAATGGCCACTCTGAGATCTATTTCAAACACCTCTATGCGGCTGTTGTCCCACGCCACAGAGGGAGCCGCTAGGGCTAGCGGAGCAGGCCTAGTCATGAGACGTCAGGCCTGGCTCCGTCATTGCGACTTTACGGAGCCCTTTAAAGCGTCCTTCGCGAACGCCCCCTTTGATGGTTCTGCCCTTTTTGGCAAAACAGTTCACAAGATGCTTGTCCAGAGTGAGAAGGACGGGAAGACGTTGTCTGCTGTCGGAGTCCGCTTCTCTGCTCCCCAGCGGTCCTTTTCAAGGAACCAAAAGGGTCAGAAGAAGATGTGGTTCCGGAAATCACAACATTCCCAACCAGCTCTGGACAACCAGTCCTACCGTGGCAGAGGTGGACAGGGAGGACATCGCCCCAGGGGCAGAGGGGCTCCGAGAAATTTTGGGTCCAGAGAACCTTTCTCTGAGTGGCCCGCGCAGCAGCCCTGAGGGGTTGCCCGGCTGCTCCACTCTGGAGGCAGTCGGAGGGCGTTTTTCGAAACATCTAGCGGCATGGGAGTCCATCACAACAGACCGCTGGGTGCTTCGCATCATATCCAGAGGATACAAAATACCAATTCTTCATGTCCCCCGATCCAAGAACCTCCCCGATGTACCACCCGATCACAGGGAGGCCGCAGCCACAGAAATACAGCAGCTGCTAAGAAAAAGAGCCATCCAGCCCATCCCACAAGACCAGCTCAGATTAGGGTTCTACTCCAGGTTCTTTTTGGTGCCAAAAAAGACGGGGGATCTGAGACCCATTCTAGACCTTTCCCACTTGAACCTGTCAGTAACCAAGGAAAAATTTAGAATGGTCACTCTTCAATCTATCCTCCCCCTTTTGAGGGAGAACGATTGGATGTGCTCTATAGACCTCAAGGATGCGTATTACCACATCTTAATGGACAAACGATCCAGGAGGTTCCTTCGCTTCCGGCTGGGAGCCAGTCACTACCAGTTCAGGGTCCTTCCCTTTGGCCTCACCACAGCCCCCAGGGTGTTCACCAAAGTGCTAGCAGTGGTTGCGGGCCACCTGAGACTCCAGGGAATTCAGGTCTTCCCGTACCTGGACGACTGGCTCCTGACCGCACCAACAAGGCATCTACTTTGCTCGGCCAGAGACTTCTTTCTCCATCTAGCCCCACAACTAGGCATTACTATCAATGTCAGCAAATCTCTACTGGCTCCAACACAGATCATAGAGTTCATAGGTGCCAGAATAAACACCAGAGATTTGCGAGCCTTCCTAACTGCCGAGAGAATCAGAAATCTACAACTTCATGTGCAGGCTATCCTTCATTCAGAGGCTTCACCAGCAGAATTGATCCTGAGGGCACTAGGCTCCATGGCGGCAGCGATTACACTCCTTCCATGCGCCCGTTTGAACATGCGAGTCCTGCAATGGACTCTGTTAGTGCAATGGTCCTTCCTATCCCTTCCTCTCCACCATCCCATTGCTATCAGCAAGGCTTGCAGAAGGGCGCTACTATGGTGGCTCCAAGCATCGAACTTCCATACGGGCCGTCTCTTCTGCACCTCTCCCCCTATCACCACGGTGACCACGGACACTTCCCGCCTTGGGTGGGGGGGGCATTACTCAGGCAGGACAGTCCAAGGCACGTGGAATGATACAGAGACCTCCCTGCATATCAACGTTCTGGAGATGAGAGTGGTGCTGTTGGCGTTGCAAGCAATTCAGAGCTTCCTCCCCGCAGAAATGATTGCAATTCACTCGGACAACATGTCAGTGGTCTGGTATATCAACAAACAGGGGGGAACCAGATCTTATCCTCTTTGCCGCGAAGCCATGAGAGTGTGGGAATGGGTGATCTCCACCAACCGCTTTCTGATTGCAACGCACATTCCGGGGAGGACCAACATCCTAGCGGACAAGCTCAGCCACACCCTTCTTACCCCTTATGAGTGGTCTCTCAATCCTCTAGTAGCGAAGCAGATATTCGCAACATGGGGGCAACCCTGCTGCGATCTTTTTGCATCTCCATCAAACGCCAAATACGACAATTTCTTCACTCTAATCCCCCCACCAGGGGAATCTCCAAGAGACGCTCTGGTGCATGCTTGGCCACCCTGTCTACTATATGCCTATCCTCCTCTTCCAATGATGATACAACTCTTACAGAAAGCCTCGTGGTTGGGGAGCAAAATGATTCTCATTGCCCCATTCTGGCCTCGACAAATTTGGTTCCCTTACCTGTGGTCTCACCTTGTGAATCACTCTTGGATTCTAGATCCCATTCCGGATCTCATCTCCCATCCATTGGACTTGCCAACTCCAAACCTGGACAATCTGAAACTGACAGCTTGGTTGCTCCAGTTCCACTCATAGTTAGGACTCCCGGTATCTCTTCACCAGTCAAAGCCATCCTCGTGGCAGCACATAAGCCCTCCACCAGGAAAGTGTATCACAGTAAATGGAAACGTTTTTCCATCTGGGCGGAGCGCCGCGGTCTAGATCCCTTTACGGCTCCTCTTCCATCCATTTTAGACTTCCTAACTGAACTCTTTCAAGAAGGCGCTAGTTGTTCAACTGTCAAAGTGCAATTGGCAGCCATTTCTCATTATCATGTGGGACATGATACAGGGCCCTTGATGTCAGCCAAATTGTGTAAAACCTTTCTCAAGGGTACCTTTTTACTTAGACCTCCTGTAAAAGAAGCCGTACCCCCGTGGGATCTTACTTTAGTTCTTCAAGCCTTGACTGCTCCACCATTTGAACCCGCTGCTTCAGTGGATCTCAAATTCTTGCCATGGAAAACAGCATTCCTTGTAGCCATTACTTCAGCGAAAAGAGTGTCAGAACTTCAGGCTCTTTCTGTAAAGCCTCCATACCTGATTTTTCATCCTGATAGTGTACCTCAGGATCAATCCCTCCTTTCTTCCCAAGATAGCATCAGAAACCAACATAAACCAATCCATAAATTTACCGGTTTTCTTCCCTAAATATCAAAATACGGGTGAATACAAGCTGCACTCATTGGATGTTCATAGGCAGCTTCGTTTTTATACTCATAGGACGGCTGGCCATAGACAATCTGACCAGCTGTTCATTTCCTTTGCCAAATTTAACTTGGGGAAAGCTATCTCTAAAGTATCTTTATCTCGCTGGATTTCCCAATGTATTATACTGGCTTATCAAGCCTCGAGTAGACCCGCACCAGAAGGAGTTTGTGCTCATTCCACTCGCTCCATTTCTACTTCTGCGGCTTTCAAGTCTAGAGTTCCTTTGGATGATATTTGTTCTGCAGCCACTTGGGCTTCATTTCATACCTTTATCAACCACTACAAGCTAGACCTGCTTTCTAGAGGGAGAGCATCCTTTGGCTCTGCGGTGCTTCGTAATATCCTTCCATGATGGCCACCCAGGGTGCAGGTAGCTGGGGACTCTGTCCCACAGGTTGCTGACAAATGAACAATCCTACTTCAGATTTAGAAGTTATGTACTCACCATAACGTTCCATCTGAGTAGGTAGTTCATTTGTCTGCAACCATCCCCCCCTCCTTCCCCCTGACCTTCTTCGGATCTATTAGTTTTTAGATATCCTTTGTTGGATATATATTGGGAGGCAAACTCGATCTGAGGTCATGGAGGGTTAGCAGGGGATTATGGGTGAAGGGAGGAGCTAGAGCTCGGATCCATTAGCTTGAAACAAGTTGCCGGCTCGGATCCGATATCGGATCCGTAACCCACAGGTTGCATACAAATGAACTACCTACTCAGATGGAACGTTATGGTGAGTACATAACTTCTAATTCTAGTTCTAGAAAAAAATTATCCAATTTACAATGCTTAGTCAATGTGTAAACAGAGGACCAATTAGCTGCTTCCAGGATGGAGCTACTGTCCACACCTCTCCTAGTGCATTGTCTGCATTTTTAGTTTTTACAACATAACAGTGCTCATACACATGTTTTTTTAGCTACCTATTAGTTTTGCTATGTAAAATAAATCACAGGTGGAGCATGTTGCTGTGCACTTTGTCTGTTCTACTGTTAATGAAATATGGTCTCTCACACAAATGCCTACACACAGAGCAACTGTAGCATTTAAAAGTTCCCTTAATAAATGAAGGTTTATCTCCTGCTACTTTAATAATTTCCTCACATTTAGTATTCTCCAATTTTTTTCTGAATAACTGATTTAATAACCTTACTATCTAAAGAATAAACCAAGGGCATAGATACTGACCAAGCCTTATTATTACTACACTTTACTTTTTTCAATTCATTACCAACAACTTTCTTAATATTGTTAACTAAACGTTCATGATAGCCCTAAATAAAAATCTCTTATGTATTGCTCTTAAAATAATTTATTAATAAAAAGAATAGTAACATCAAGAATATATTAGAAAGAGAAAATGTAATGACTCCTGGAAGTAAAAAGGGAACTTTTAAATGCTATAATTGTTCTATGTGTAGGTATATGTCAGAGAGTCCATATTTCGTTAACAGTAGAACAAATAGAGTGCATAGTACTCTTGCCGACAATGTAACTTTGGCCACTCAGTGCATGAACAAATGAGACAAGAGGTTGAGAAAGTGCTTGATGGCATGGATTTGGAGAGCTAAAAACTTAAAAAAATAAATAAATAACTGTACTTGTACCTACCTCTAACCTGAGTGGTGGCCAAAAGGTTCTTCAGACCAGCCTACTTCTCCTAGTCATCACGCAATCATAAGTTATGTACTTACAACTCTGGATTCTTTTAATCCTAGCTCGTCTCATGAGCTTCTCCTCATTTCTGATCTAGCCATTTTGCTAGAGGTCCTTGCCTCAAGCTCCTTCAACAAAACTCCTATAATGCCCACGTCTTCACCCACAGATCAAGTCTGCTGCTTATTCACTAAGGATCTGAAAGGTAAATACCACAAAATAAGGCAGAGGGAAGCTAACAAGGACAACAGAGCTTCAAGCAGGAATACCATGCTTTTCAGGGAATTTAACAATTTGAATGGGTGAAGGAGGGCAGGATACTGATTTAGTGGGGCTAGCATGAAAAGAATCCAGCATTATGGTAATTATATAACTTCCATATCCTATTTCATCCAGTCCATCTGATCAAACTGATGGAATATAATGCCAATCTACCTGAATTACTGAGTGGCATCATGACAGAAAACTCTTAAGAACAGCAGATCCAAAAGGGATGCTGAATCTAGAGATTATATCCAACTTACAGTGACTGGCAAAGGTATGCAGTGCCAACAGTACTGCTGCAGCACATATTTCAATTTCAGAAATTTTGAAGAGTACTATAAATGCTGACACTGATCTAGGGGAATGAGCATTTGATTTGGAAAGCAATGTCTTATTTCTTGAAAAATATTTAAAACATATGCAGTCTGCTAGTATCTGGATAGGGTTATCTTAGAGACCTTCTGACCTAGTCTGGAGCAAATATTGCAAAGTGCTGAGAGTTCTTTATTGCTTTCGTACTTTGAAGGTAAAGGAATAAGTGTCTGTTAACCAGTGTATGTAAAAGATATTCTCCTTTATTGGTGTGATTAGGGAAGAACACAGGTATATGGGTAGGTTGGTTTAGGTTACTCTGTGTTGCTATCTTAGATACAAAGAATGGAAGGATTTGTTCTTAGTGACACTTTATCCTTGTGGAAAGCCAGATAGGGAGGGGGTGCAAGATAGGGCTTCTAATTCTGATGTTCATTTAGCTGAGGTGTTGGCCACTAGAAAAGCAGTGCCTTCCATGAAAGGAATGTTAGATCTGCAGAAAATGGTGGCTCAAAACAGAATCTAATCAATGATTCTAGCACAAAACTTAGATCCTAAGGAGAAGTAGGATCTTTTATAGGTGGGTGCAAAAGAAAAGCCCCATTTAAAAAGGCCTTGCCAAGCTTATGGGTTGCAAGATAAGAATATTGAAAGCTGTTGTTGAAGATGGAAATGGATGCCAGTTGAACTTTAATAGTGGAATAACTAGAACCAGCGTCAAACAAAATAAAGCAGGAATTAGAGTACATCTGGGACAGGGGCACAGAAGTGGTCTAAATCTTATTAACTGGCCCATGTAGAGAAGTACTCCCAGTTACTTCTGTAGACCTTTCAGGTGGATTCTTTTTTGAGATGTTGACAGAATGTAAATGACACTCTGAGAAAGGACATGATCTTTGGCCAACAATGGAATTAGAAAAATCATGCAGTCAATTTGAGGGTCTACAAGTCCAGCTGAAGCTGTACAGATGGGAGAGAAAGAAGATTTGGATGGGGATCTAGAAGCCACAGCTGCTTCATTAAGTGAGACCTGAGCAGGGGAACCAGATTTGCCTGAGCCTGAATGGAGTAATGAGGATGGTTGTAGCTTTGCATGTGAATGCTTTCTGCAGGAATCTGGTGGTTGGTAGTATATGAGTGAAGGCTTAGAGGAGTCTGGGACACCACTAACAGAGCAGAACATCTCTTGATGACTGTCGCCAGAGAGGGACTGGAGCAAAGTAGCTGCTGATATTCATATTGGATTGAGAAGTAGAGAGGTCATAACAAGGCTGGGCTCAGCTGCTGAAGACTAGTTATGCTACTGTGGGACTGAGAGATCACTCATGAGCATAACAATGAGTGTCTGCTAAGCAGATGACTCTTCTCAAAGTGTGCACTGAGACCAGAAAGTGGGGTAAAGCTATTGCAAATCTATCACCCATTGCCATGTCCTAATAGCTTCTATACAAACGGAGTAACATTTAGCTCCTCCGGGATTGTTTACGTACTATACCATTGACATGTTGTCTGATTATATGGAAATCACTCCTGCAGGAAGGAAGTTCTAGATTTCTGACAATGACAGGAGAACTGCCCTCATCTCCAATATATTGGTATGTAGGTTGTCCTCTGGTCTGCCCACCCCTCTCTAGGGAAGAGGTTTCTGTGGTAACTGTCTCTGTTAGGGTTGGAAGGATGAATGGCCTCCCCATGAACACAGTTGAAGAGAGTAACCACCAATTTAATTAATGTCTACAAAGTAGAGTTATGGGCACAGGATCATTGAGGGTATCTTATAGCCAAGACAACTGAATGGTCATCATCGACTGCAGGATTCTCATGAAAAAAAAAAGAGTATGGGAATCATAAGAAAGGGTGACACCATAGACCAAGAACTTTTTAGACCAAAGACCCTGGGCAAATGTGGTGGTCTAAAAGACACTGGATTGTGTTTCTAAGAGACTGAAGGTTGTAGGGTGGAAGACCCACAATGCAATTTGCTGTGTCCAAATGGCAGCCTATGAACACAATAAATTAAGTATGCTATATCAGTGGTTTTCCATAGCTGACTGAAATCCCTAAGAATAGGCAGAAGTGTAGTAACACATCTTTGGCTTCTATGAGGGATTCCATGGTCGTAGCTCCTAGAAGCCAGTTGTCTAGGAATGGGAACATCAATATCCTATTTAGTCAGCACCCAGGGAGTTGTAGTGAGGCTGAAAGACAGGGCTCTGAATTGAGAATGATTGTCTCCCAAACAGAAGCTCAAAAACCTCCTGGATGTCTTGAAAATTGGGATGTAGAGGACTATCAAACCCATATAGCTATCTGCCTTCAAACAGGGCAAAATTGCTTGCACTCTAACCATTATTAATGGGGTCTCTATGACATATTGATTTAAGCCACTGACATCCCATATTGGCCTCAGGTCCTTGTTTTTCTTTGAAACCATAAAGAATCTTAAATACGATTCCCAAGTCTCTCTGGTTTGGTGGGAACTTGGATTGCTCTTTTTTCCAACTCAGTAGCTGCCTCTCTTTTCTTGCTGCTTTGTGATGGTGTGGAGGAATATTTGAAAGTGGCAGTGTTTGTTGGGGTTGTGGGTGGGAAAAGGACATTACATAGTCTTCAGACACAATTTATGTTACCCAGTTGTCCAATGTGAAGGCAATCCATGCAGCTGAGTAGAGAGACAAGCAGCCCCTGACATCAGAGGGGAACATCTGGTCAACTATTCAGGGACACTGGGGTTGTTTGCCTGGAAAGGGACCCCAAACACCCTGATTATGTGGACCTCCTCTCCCTCTAGGATGGTATCCATTGAAGGGGCCACCACTGCCATGGCTATCCCTGTCAGAGGAATCAAAGGATTGATGTTGAGATTTCCTATACCATAGAGACTTGAACCCCTTCTAATCCTTGTTGTAGGATCTTTGAGGAGATGCAAATCAAACACGTATGGCAACATCTTCCTTTTCTCCTTGGTTGTCTGAGGTTTTTATTTCACCATAGGTCCAAATAAAGTGGATATGCCGTGAGGGGCATTGGTAAATGACACCTTAATGTTATCCACAAAATTATAAAGGTAGAACCAAGTATGATGCCTCATTGTAATGCCAGTCCTTGCTGGTCTTGCTGCCTCATCAGCTGCATTATGTAACAGCCTCATGAGGAAGGCAGACATATTTAGCAATGTGACCACATGAGTCTTGACCTGTTTCCTTGAGCCAGTAATGGGTAGCTTTCACAAAGAATCTAAAGCCTGTTCAGCTAAATGCCTTTGGAGGCAGTCCATAAGTGTGGCATAGTTCAACAGTCTCACGATGATTGTAATAAAGACATATGTATGCTTCCCCATTCTGAACATTGCTCTAAACACCTTCTTTGGCAGATGATTAGCAGCTGTATCATCTGACAACTCTCTTCTGGTGGCTGCCACTACAACAATGGAGTCCATCAAAGGGCCCTTGCTCTGTGCTGCCTATTCTTAGGAGGACAGAATAACTTACTTGGTTTCTTGGAAATAGCCTCAGTGAAGTCTAGTTCCTACAATGCTCTTCTGGTAGCCAAGTCTATAAGACATTCAGCAGGAGGTGCCACACAGAAGACAGAGGGCACAGCCAAGAAAACCTCAAACAAAATCTCCTCAAGCTGAAAGAGAGGGTCAGTGAGCCAAGGTTCCTTTTGGTGCATTAATTCAAGGACTTTGTCAAAACTGGCATCTTCTGGAAGGAATTGGGGTAATGTCTGGATCATTCAAGTTGGTGTCTAAGGTTAAAAACTCCATGAGTGAGTCCATGTGCCTCATTATGCATGTTCTTTTCCTGGAAATATACAGAAGAGATGCATCCAAATCCCCAGAGGACTCAGCTTGAACCTGGGGAGGTTCTTTGAGACTTTTAATCTTGCAATGTCCATGGGACAAATGATAAAATGGCTTAAGAACTGGGTTACAGGAATTGGAGCTGATGCCAGTGGAGGCTATGTATATGTTATCAAAGAGGAGGTGATCATCCTCTTGATTACATCAAAGGCAGATCCTGTGTTTGTCAGCATCAAAGACCACCAGACCAGTGTCATGCCTGTCTCTAGTGAGGTGGACAGAAATGGCACTGAAGATGGGAACTCCAACTGTGAAGACCTGGAAGGCTACAAGGTCAAGACTGGAGCCACCTTGTTGAATGCCAAGGATTCCCACAAGCAGAATGGCACAGAATGAGTCACTGACATGGGCAGTGCTGAAGACTCAGTTTCTAGTGTTTGGCTCTGAAACATCTTTGATATTGACAGTCTTGATGTCAAATGAGTCAGATGAATAGTGGTCAGTACCAAAGTACAAACAAACTCACAGGCACTGGCTAAGCTCTTGGCTCCCAACACTACTGCAGTCAAAATAAGGACCAAAGAAAAAGCTAGTATAGGGGACTATGGGCCAACCTGATCCACTCTGGAGACAGAGAGGGATGGAATGACATCTAAACCTGAGCCTTCAGAAAAGTCCTCATAATATAATACCAGTCAATGTTTGAAGCACTGTGAAAGGACCTGATAGACTGAAAGGAAAATGTAGATGGAGGACAAGAAACCAAAAAAACAAGATCACTCTTTTTCAGAGGAGTGTCTGCTAAGCATTTTCTTAGGTGTTTTATTACAGATCACTATCAGTTCTGACTGAAACATGCCGGGGGTGGTAAATGAATGCAACAAAATCAATGGACCAGGTTGGTGCATGGTTCCTGTCAGAGAAGCTTTGGTGCAAAGCTGAGGTCAGGATATTTAGGTTTCCACTTTGGGGCCCCTTTTCTCTCTCTCTTTCTCTCTATCCCTGTCTTTACATTTCTCAGATTTTTTTGCCATTGGAAAATGATGATTCTGGGGAAGAAGTCCCCTGAGAATCAATTTATTATTTTCTTCTTTCAGCCTTGGAATAACCCCTAAAGTCCTTGCATATCAAGCAATCTTCCAGTAAGTGTATCAACTACAGGCACACCACAGAGAGAGATTGAGAGATAGATTGTGGGAGTGCTGGGGCAGGAATCTGTGGCCATTCCGGCTGCATATCTCAAAGCCCTTATGGCCTCTAACTAACACAACAATACAAAGTCAAAACTAAAAAAAAATCACAGCTGTCACTATAAAGGTAAAGAGGTAAAATATGGATAAGAATAGTTAAAGAGCCAAATAATACTTTCAAATAAAAAGGGAAAAGTGGCAAAAACATGTTAGGCCTCTAGGCCTAACACTGATGAAGCAGAAAAAGGTGGGGGGTAGAAAAATCAGTTAGGGCTTTAAAGGAGACCAAGAAAAGGAGTCAAATATCACATAAAAATAGAAATATACATGATAGAAAGGGCACTTAATTTTGTACTGGTGCAGATTCATCCACTCACTAAGGAGGCAAATGACAAATGAGATCTAAGCTTGCAGTCACAGCATGGGGCATTATGAGAGTTTTGTTGCAGAAGGTTGAGGCAAGATACACTAACAAAATGGTCACAAATCAGATCAGAGGAGTGGTTGATTTCCTATGAGTCAGATCAGACAAACTGGATGAATTATTATTTAAGTAAATAAATGGAAGGCAGCTATGGTGGTTTTATCATATTAAACTTCCAGGCATTTAGAAACCTGTTAGTGTGACAGCAGTCATTGGTAATATTAGGGAATTTTAGTTTTGAAAATAAGGCTGAAAAGACTTTTAAACAAAATTAACATTAAATTGTGATTAACGTGTTTTTTTATTAAAAGAGTTAATGGCAGACTAATGTAATTAGTTTTTTATAACTGGATAGCTTTGTATAAAATAAGAGACACCATGTGTGATAAAGGGAGATACTGCCAGCACAGCTCTCTGGAATTTTACATATAATTATGTAATTTATGACTATCAACATGATTCATATAAAATGCTTATATTACAAATGTATTAGAATTGTATGTCATGTGTATATCAAACTGCTAGTACAGAAATGTGTGTTGAAAAGATATTTTATAAAGTGCTTGTTCTTAAAATGTAACCACAGCGTGCCCTACTGGATTAGAACAGAAATGTACATGCACTATTGTAACTGTCTAAATGTATATTTTAACAGTGGAAGCTAGAATACAGGAGGTTAACTTCAGAAAAATAACTGAAATTAAATTACTTTATGGCTACGCCATAAGAGATGGTATCTTCCAGTTTGAATGCAGCAAGGAGACACAATGTCTAAAACTAGGAAGCTTGCTGTACTGTCTTTAGGGTGAAATAATTCCTAGTCTTGAAATGTGGAGGAATGTAATTCTTTTATGATTTCCAGCATCTGCCAAAGATCGGAGGTCTATGCATTTTCACAGGTAGATGGTAAATACTGCTAGCTTTCAGCAGTGGAGGCTTCACCTGGGACAGAGTCAGATGACAAGAAATGATGTCATTCTGCAAGCTATCCCAGCAGTAATATTTGAGATATTAATTTGAGAGGTCTCCTAGAGAGACACAGCATTCTGTATTCGGTCTTGGACCTGACAAGAACCATTCACCACAATATCTGCCTTGCTCTGTAAGTAAGTTTCTAGGGTATAGTAACTCTCTTAGATTCAGTCAGGAATATAGTGAATATAGTGAAGCATAGTTTAGATGTTTTTCTTTATTTATTTGAGACTGTCCAGCAATGTTGTTTTAAATATTTCCTGTGGTTTTGAACTCTGATGCCACTGTGAATATATACTAAGTGTTTTCTTAGTAGATGGGAAACAGGCCACTGCTAAGAGAGACACAGCCTCTGACCTAACAATTGTGAAACATGCAATGGTTAAAGAGGAGCACTACTTGCTTGGAGAGTCTACTCCAGTCAGAGCTTTAGGAGGGACCCCATTCCAAATACCTTTGGCTAGAGTTCACCTTGACTGGGAGGGTGGAAAAGGAAGCAAGTAGGTGGGTTTGAGGATATCCCTGCAGATGTCCTGATAGGGAATGATTTTGATAATGCAGTACCTTGTGTGCATGCAGTTACACTCAGTCATGCTTGGAGACAAGCATGTGGATCTGGTAGCCTGATGGGAACCAGACAGATGGCACACTTGAAGCCAGGACTGGTGAGGTGGCTACTTCAGGAAAGGCGCTACCCTCTAGCAGTGAAATTGAAGGAGAGGCACAGCTGCTTGTGGATACTAATGTTCCCTTGGATAGAGTGACTGCAACAGCAGAGGAGAGTAGTAGTGCGCAGGCTGACAGTGAGGCACTGCTGTCAGAGGATAACAGACTTCCTGTGGATGGGAAGCTGGGAAGGATTACAAAGAGAGAGTTGAGACAGACCCAGCTCTCAAACCCTACATTACAAGGCTTGAGGGAGGTAGCCAGCGAGGCATCTGATTCTCAAGGAAAGGGGCAATCTGTATTCAGGGACAAAGCATTACTGTATAGAGAGTGGACACCGAGGAAGGGCTAGAGGGTGAGAGAATACAGCAGTTGGTAGTCCCTAGAGCCTACCATCTGGCACTTCTAGCCAGAGCTCATGATATTCCCTTTGTGGGTCATATGGGCATAAAGCATACCAAGAGACATATTATGCAGAACTTTTATTGGCCTGGGATTTCCAGAGATGTAACAGGGTACTGCAAGACCTGTGAGCAGTGTCAAAAGGTTCACAAGGCAGGAGACAAGGTGAAAGCTCCTTTGATGCCTTTGCCTGTGACTGAGGAGCCATTTCAGAGGGTAGCTATGAATATTGTGAAGCCTCTGAGTACCCAAAGTTCCACAGGGAAAAAGTATATCCTAGTGGTAGTAGATTATGCTAGCAGATACCCTGAGGTGGTGGCTATATCCTCCACTGAGGCAGAAAAGGTGGAAAATGCTTTGTTAGAGATTTTCAGAAGGGTAGGTTCCCAAAAGAAATACTGACAGAGGTGCCAATTTAATGTCAGACCTGCTTGGTTGTCTGTGGAAGCACTGTGGCGTGACGTACCTAAAGACCACCCCCCCCCAAACTAATGGTTTTCTGGAGAGGTTAAACACTGCACTAAAGACCATGCTACGGGCATTTGCAGACTAGTTTAAGAGGGAGTGGGACAAATATTTGGCCCATCTGTTGTTTGCTTACAGGGAGGTGCCCCAGGAATCCACAGGTTTTTTTACCCTTTGAGTTGTTGTATGGGCATGGGGTGAGGGGACCTCTAGATTTTATTTGCAATGAGTGCTAGGGTGAGTGTGAATCCCACAAGCAGCCTGTTGTGGCATATGCCCTAAGCCTCAGAACAAGGATCAGGGAACTCATGGGCTTGGTCCAGGAGAACCTAGCAGAAGCCCAACAGCAGAAAAGGGTCTAGTAGTACAGTAATGCTTGAGCTAGAGAGTATGCTGTGGTGCAGCAGATTATGGTACTCATTCCTGTTAGACACAACAAGCTGCAGACAGCTTGGGAGGGATCCTTCAAAGTGGTAAGGAAATTCAGTGATGTTAACTACATGGCAAAAATGCTTGGCAGGAGGCAGGGGCACAAACTGTACCATGTTAACATGATGAAACTTACCATGATAGAGAGGGCCTTATGCTGTGTATTTGCAGTAGGAGGCAGGAGAAGTCTGAGGGGGCTCAATGGCTACAGCAAGCCAGCCGGCAAAATCCCAAATGACTATGGTGGAGCCTAGGGTTGCAGGTATGTGATATGACAGTTCAGCACTGTACTGGGGTCAGCAATGCAAAGGCAGATGTGATCCCAAGACAGGGTATGGAGTAATGTATTCCCAGATAGACTCATCCTTCTCAAGCAACATTTCTCAAGGGTCACTTGAAAAACTAGCTTGAGTTTTTGATGGGGGGAAAAGTGTGACAAATGGAGAAACTGCCAGCACAGCTATCTGGAATTTTATAAATAATGATATGTCATCTGTGACTATCAACATGATTCATATAAGATGCTTGTGTTACAAATGTATTAGAACTGTCAAACTGCTGGTACAGAAATGCATGTTGAAAATATATTTTAGAAAGTGCTTGTGCTTAAAATGTAACCATAGCATATCCTACTGGAATAGAACAGAAATCTACATGCACTAGTGTAACTGTTTACATCTATATTTTAACAGTGGAAGCTGGAATACAGAGGTTAACTTCAGAAAAATAACTGAAATTAAATTACTTTATGGATATGCCATAAAAGATAGTATCTTTCAGTCTCAGTGCAGCAAGGATACACAATGTCTAAAACTAGGGACCTTTCTGTATTGTCTTTGGGGTGAAATAATTACTAGTCTTGAAATGTGGAGGAATGTAACTGTTTTATGACTTCCAGCATCTGCCAAAGATCTGAGGTCTATGTATTTTCACAGGTAGATGCTAAAAACTGCTAGCTTCCAGCAGTGGAGGGTTTCACCTGAGATAGATTCAGATGACAAGAAATGATGTCATTCTGCAAACTATCCCAGCACTAACATTTGAGATATTAATTTGAGAGGTCTCTTAGAGAGACACAGCATTCTGTATTCGGTCTTAGACCTGACAAGAACCATTCACCACAACATTTGCCTTGCTCTGTAAGTAGGTTTCCAGGGTATAGTAGCTCTCTTAGATTCAGTCAGGAATATAGTGAAGCATAGTTTAGATGTTTTTCTTTATTTATTTGAGACTGTCCTGCAATGTTGTTTTACATGTTTTCTGTGGTTTTGAACTCTGATATCAATGTGAATATAGACTGAGTATTTTCTTATTTTAAATATTATTAAATATATTTAAACCTTTCTTTGTGGCTGATCTTTATAAGAGATATTTATGTTTTGAAAGTACTTATTTATTTGGTGACACTGTGTGGGCCCCTCCTAATAGCCTTGCTCTTGGTCAAACTCCCAACTGTGTTAGTATTAATATTACACAGTAAGATTGGATACCCTTTGTTAAGGGCCTTAAAGTAGCTGATAAGGAGTTGACTGGTTGCAGTGGTAACTATAACTACCTTATAGTCTTGGCAGAAGGGGGCATAGCTAGTAAACCTGTGCCAGCCTCTCCCAGGTGTGTGTGTGTGTGTGTGTGTGTGTGTGTGTGTGTGTGTGTGTGTGTGTGTGTGTGTGTGTGTGTGTGTGTGTGTGTGTGTGTGTGTGTGTGTGTGTGTGTGTGTGTGTGTGTGTGTGTGTGTGTGTGTGTCTGTGTAAATCAAACTTCAAAGAGTGTGTGTGTCAGCTACTTGGGCAGGGGCATGAAGCTCTGTTTGGACAAAAAGGGTGCTGAAGGTCTTAGCTTGGTCACATGGCTGAGATCTCAACTCTATAGTTGTGCCAGTGGTGAGTCTTACTGGGGATCTGGAGAAAGGGGGAGAAACCAGCCTCATACTGACTGTGGTCTCTGAGTGCTCTTAAGGGAAATTGCATTTGATGCAGAGAGCTTCATCTGGAAATACTGTGTACATACTTGTTAACCTCCCAGTGTACATCCCCCACTTCTGCCAATAGTGAGAACTGAGGCTCCTTGAATACTAGTCCAGTGGTGGAGCGTCACACCATGTTTACATAATAGATTTAGATTTTTGTAAAGTGTGGAGTTAAGTATTATATAGGAGGCTACTGATAAGTAAAATGGTGTAAGTAAGCATCAAAATGTAAGGATTAAAATATGATTGACATATAAGTCTCAAAAAGCAATAGTGAGACATTAGCTGTTATCATAATTAGAGAGTCCATGTGAGTCTGTAATGGGTCCCATCACTTTTGCATTTATTAAAATCAGATATCTTGGAGTGGGTAAAAATAACAATGAAAATGTGTAAATCAAACTTCAAACCTCTAACCTTTCCCGTCTCTGGAACTCACTCCCACCATCCATCCGTACCACCTCTAATCACTACCTATTCAAAAAATCTCTTCATTCACATCTTAGGTCCCAATGGGATTGTTCTTGCTCCCACCCCTCATAAATATATGTCATCCTACCTCCTGTATGCATTGAGGCTCAACTTTACCTAACAAAGCTTGTTTCCTTCTGAATAATTACAATGTAATGTAATGTTGTGCTCCTTCTCCAACACAACTCTGCTATGTTATCACCTTATTGTCTCAGCTCACGTACATCACATTAATATTCATTTATTGTATTTTTGAATACTTCTTGACTTTTGAACTAAATGTTTTACCCACTACTTGTATAATTTAATAATAGTTAGCTATCTTGTGTATGTAACTCAGTTTTTATGTGCTGGAGCTTTTCTCCCCAGGACTCCATTGAAAACGGGTTCTTTTGGCCCAATGGACTATCCTGGTAAACCAACTGCAAATAAATAAATAAATAAAATAAAAAAATAAATAAATGCAAGCAATTCAAAATTTGGTATGGGAAAGCATTATAATTTTTTTATGGATTTAAGTAACCTGACATTTATGGATAGAGGTGGTAGCCAATGTATAAGCTTAGAATGGATTAAATTATGCATTTTGGATTTAATAATTCAAAGGTTGAATACAAACTTAACTGGATACCACTGAAACAGAATGTTTATGCTCAAATACAGTCGCAGTTTTCAAGGTTATGAGGCAAAAGTAAATATAATGTTGAGATGTACTCTCCAGGACTTTGACTCTATGGATAAGTAGCATATTTATCATACTGCAGACATTGAAAATAGGAACAAAGGCCCTTAAAAACTAGATGCATCCAGCCAAAAATCAGGACATGTAATTAGCATAAAATCTGAATACCAAATAGCACATAACTCTTCCTATGTCCAGTAGGAATGTAGGATACTACTCTCAAGCACGTTTAAAAAAGCAGGATATGACAAAAATGATGGAAATATATCAGCACATTATAAAAGAAGCAGTATAAAACCTGCAAACTTTAATGAACTAAAGAGAAATGAATGTCCTCTTGCTTTATTGGTGCCACTAGTATGTTGGTCTTGCAGTGTGGTTTTCTGTGTACTAGATAGCTTCAAAAATCACTTGTGATGGGGATATGAATGAGTAAAGCAAGCCTGAAAATAAGGAAATGCCTCTAAAAAAACATATATCATGTGTAAGGGTAAATCAGGCCTGAAAATAGGAATGTTCCTACAAAACAAAGACAGTTTTATAAGAGGATATTTCTTCCAACTACAGGGCAATTGTGAAGCCATGTACTGGCTATGTAGCATCATTTTAATGCCTTTTAGGGATATGTATAAAGAGATATTACACTGGTGGAGGGTGTTTGTAGAAAAGATAACAAGTATATTAAAAGAATGAGTGATATTGTTTGTAGTGAAAGACTTAAGAGCTATACTAAGCTAGCTTTGAAAGAAAAAGATCAGAAGGGATATGCTTTGGGTGTATGTATTTTGGATTTTTGTTGTAATTCCAAGGTTCATAACTTCAGTCTTCAGAACACTTAAGACTGTAACAGCAGAAATAAGGACATTTTACCAAATCTAAGGTGGTAGTACCTTGGAGTATTCCCTTTATTCTAAGGTACAGTGGCTTGGGAATTAACATAAGTGGGGTTGGAGCATCCCATGTCAGGTGGTGCCAGAGGAGCTTGCCCCATGTCAGGTGGTGCCAGAGGAGCTTGCCCTAACAATAATGCTTTAAAGGTGCAGCAATGAGTTTCAAAATTTTGATGTTACTTTGGTGAAATAACAACTTAATTTTCATACCATTGGGGCTCTCAAGAATTATCCTGCAGCTGTGATAGGAAGGCATACACTTCTGGGATAGAGTATTGAGGGGCTGGGTTTTTAAAATAAGGTCTTGGGTAAAAGAAGAGGGCAGCACTGGAAAATAATAAATCGTAGATTCAAGAGTGAGCATTTCTTCAGAGAAAGAGACACATCTTTAGAATAATTTGTGTACACTTATGTAGCAAGAATCTGTTTGTGGTTTTAAGTCTGCTGGGATAAATGAAATCTGGTACTAAATATAGGGTAAGCAATGGCTTATTCAGTTGTAGTTTTCAACCTTCTCAACAGACTGTCTTCTTTGAAAGTATTTGCTAAATCAACTACAGTTTTTATCATCTTCACTGATATTATGGTACAATTTAATGTAAATGTTTGGTAAGAAATAGAATGAGGAGGCATTTGTGGGAGTTAAATGTAAGATTATGGGGAGATTTAAGGTATAAACAAAATAGTGCAGTAGGCACATAAATTCTAGAAGTTGGACACAGCATTTTACATCCCCTCTTTCAAGGAAGGACTTGGTTTATAGGTTGGAGCATCCTGCAAGGAATCTAACACCCTGCCAAAATATTACTGACTTGCCTAGATGAGTGCAATGTCTATTTTGCAATATACCACCATAATAAGTTGGATTTGTAGTATATAGCCTTTTTATAGTATCATAGGAATTAAAAGGCAATTCCATGTCATAATCATATATGCCTTGCCAGTACCCAATCTCAAGCCATACCACTTTCTTCCAAGAGGATTAGGCCAGTCAAGCCTGGGTAAATCTGTGGGTAGCTATCTAATCATCTAGGTTCTATCTGAGGGATGATAGTGAATCACACTGTTTGGCTTGCAGGGGCAGTCTGTTCCAGAGGTGATGGTGGTGATACATAATGAATCTGTTACTCCAAAATGTTTTATTTATCTGTTGGTGAAGATGTAGGTCCCTGGTTCTAGTATTAGAGAATTATTTGACTTGCTAAGATACAGAAGGTCAGGGCAACTCATTCTGTAATGATGCAGGAGGTTAGGCAGAACTTATCTCTCAAGAGTCTATAAGATACTAAATAAATGAATAGTGCTTCTAGACTCTCTTGTTAGTGCAGCATCTTCAGTCAAGTGATATTGTTCCTCAGAAACATCTGAGGCCTTTCTAGTTGTTAAATATGTCTAATGAGATGCACCCCAATAGGAATGATGTACTCAGTTACTGATCTTACTGAATCTAAGGAAATGATGGCCTTTTTAGATCTCAGTGATATTGCCTTGGTAATTAGCTTCTCTAAGAAGAAGGGACTTCTGGCTACTTTTGTCACATGCTGATCAAAAGAGAGTGAACTATCAACCCATGTTCCAAGCTCCCTAACTACATTTTCATTTAGTACTGGGATATTGTTAATAATGTATACTGAAAACAGAGGTTGTCTGCCAAGGGTCTATATTATGTGATCGAAGAATGTCTTCATCGAACACATAATAATCAACACATATACAGCGAACTCTGTAAACTGCGAATGGCTACGTCCTCAAATTTTTTCCTTGGGGAAACAATTCAGTTGGCTGTTATCGAGAATTGCCATTTTCTTCAATGTAGAGCGATCTCAGAGTTGGTATATTTAGTTAGGGGGGTGTGGGGGGCACAGCCCCCCACATCGGGGGTGTGGATGGTGAAGCCTCCCACTTAATTAGTGTTTTAAAGTTTGTTTTTTATTTTACGGCCATGTTAATTTTTTTCCCGAGGAAAAAATTAGAGGATGTGGCCATTCGCAGTTTGATTATTATGTGTTCGAAGAAGAGCTTCTTTGATCACATAATATAGACCTGTCTGCCAAATATGGTGATATTACACTGTTCTACATTTAATTTCAGCCCATTTTCAGTGCAGCAAGTATTAGTTAGTGTCAGTTCTTGGAGACTTGACAATAACTCCCAGTTTGCAGTCATCCGAAAATTTAGTTAGCCAAAAGTCTGGCTTACGGTTTACAGATCAAACATGTAAATGACAAAAAAGACTGGTTCTAACACTGAGCCCTGAGGGAATCTAATGGTTACCTTCATACTACCTAACAAGGTGCCTACCACTCACACTATTGTGAGTTCTGTCTTTTAGCCAGTTCGTTATCCATCTAACCACATAGGGATCTATTTTTAAAGTTCTTAGCTTACTTACAATATCTGCATGGAATATTGAACACCTTGGCTAGGTCAAGATTCATAGTGTGAACAGTGTGTCCACTATCAACAGCCTGTGTGACCTTTCTGAAGAAGTTTATTAGATTTATTAGGCAAGATCTTCCCTTGACAAACCTAAAATGTTGAGGGCCAAGTCTAATAAGATTTTTGATAATACAGTTTATGAAGTCAGTTATAATATGTTCCATGGCTTTATGTATATGACTCATCCAACTTATAGGTCTATAATTTCCTAGGTTGGTAGTTGGGCCACACTTCTGGAGGAACATCACCACAGCAGTTTGCCAAACTTCAGCAACAAAGTCTCTAGCCAAGCTTAGGTTAAAAAAGTTTGAGGAATGGTTCTACAAGGGCATGTTAATGTTATTTGTTAAACAGCCAGCATATTGTCAGATCCCATGAAAGAAATATTTTGGTCTTAGGTAACACTTTCAGTGCATGTTTCTTTGTGATAACAGGGAGAATAAGAGACTTAGGGTATGTGAAATTTGGATGGATATCTAAGGGGTAATGTTAGCATTAAATTTGTTTGTTGGATCTGTAGTATACTCTGGGGAATCTCTTTTTTTTTTGTTGTAAAGTTTATTTAAATATGGAGACAATCAGAGTGGTTTGTTTTTGAATTTTCCATTATATTTAGCTCTGTTTTAGGAGAGTCCATGTTTTATCTCTGGTGGAACTGACAATTCTATGAATTTATCTAGATGGGTGTAAAGCTCCTTTGTGAAACTAACAGCTACATCAGCATCAGAGCTGTTGTTGCTATAAGTAAATTTAGAAACCTTGTCATAGAATATGATAAGGTTAGTGTAACTGAAATCATTGAATTTAGATGTAATTGCTGTAAGGGCTTTACAGACATTGAAAGTAAAGATCACAAGTTTATGATCCAACATAACCTGAGAAGGAGATACTAAGGACACAGTGCGTGAAAAGGCTATGTTTGTAAGGATTAGATCTAGGATATTATGTCCGTTAGTGGGTGTGGTAACTCTTTGTTTCAGTGAGTCTTTGTTGATTAAGCCTAATAACTTCTGGGCATACCCTATTTTGGAGGTATAGGTGCTCCAGTCTATTGAGTCCTTAAAGTGACACAATAAAATATCATTCTTGTTAATATGGAGTTCATGCACTACATTTAGGAATTTTACATGATTCTCAGAGGAGGAGGGTGTCCTATAGATGCCCCCCATTGTAGTGGGAGGAAGTAGTCTAGAGAGAAAACAAAAACTGACATGCCAAAAAAAAGAGCCATAAAGATGATGAAGTGGACCATTAAGGATAAGAAAGACATTAGCTAGTCTTACTATTATACAAGAAACTTAGAATTTCCAGACAAAGGATATGCAGAAAAATTAAGAAACAAATTAGAAGAAAGAAAAATACTTGCACAAGAAAAACTGTAAAATGCTTCAAACAAAAATGAGTATTCATTAACAGAACAGATTTATTAAAAGCATTGCATAGATGAAAAAAATGTGGCCACCTAAAAAAGAAGCAACAGAGGAAGCATGAAAATAAAGTACAAAATCCAGACATTTTTGAAATGTATAAAAAAGAAAACTAAACTAATAAATACAATAAAGCGGCTCCAAAGATACTTGAAGAGAAATAAATTCAAATGCACACAGATATGAAAAATTTCATAATACAAAAAATAAGAAAACAAATGGGAAAGGTTGAAAACAGGATTAATGAGGGACAAGTTAAACAAACAGAAATTCAAGTTATGGATTATCTGTGAAGTGAAGGATTTAGTGTGGAGAACCCAACAAAGGCAAGGTTGCAGCACGATGGAATTATAAGTCCTCAGATTAAGGATCAACAAGTGGTGCAGGATTCATCCAAAGAAGGTATGCAACAGGATGATGCTCTAAAGACTTCTGTAGCAGACTGGTTCAATAATACAAATAAAGTCACACAGCAAGGGAAGGAGGAGGAAACTATGGCAGCTCTGACACAGGTACTGTTACGGAGTGATGGGCTAAAAGGTTCCCATATGAAGGAGCAGCAAATGATGCAGGATGCATCTGAACAGGATATGGTGCAGGAAGATATTTCTGGAAATTTCTGTAGATTATTCACATAGAACAGAGAGCAAAGAAGATACTCTCAGTCCAGAAGAAAATGATTTAAGGGAAGCCATACTTGATTTAATATAGGTAGATAGACTACTGCACATCTGTAAGTCAAACAGCATGAGGGTCACCCGATCTTGGGTTCTAAACTTAGTCAGCAACTCAGACAAAACATGCTAGAGACACAGATCTATGTCTCTGAGATTGCCCCTTCTTTGGAACAGGCTTCCTATTCAGATTAAGCAGAGCCCTTCCCTGTCCCTCTTGAAATGCAATTTGGATCAATGGATAGGGAATCACAAATTCATACCTGGGGTACTGCCTATATCCCTTATAGACATGGGCAATCTGTAAGATACTCAATGCAGACAATAAATCCATGCCATCTTCTTGCCCCTTGGGGCCATATATTGGATAAAATCATATATTGGCTAGGATTGTAAGGGCTTTTAAGCCATTAGTCTAGTAATTCTTCTAGCAGTGATATTACTGCTATATTATATATACATTTATATATCTATATATATATATATATATATATATATATATATATATATAAATATATATATATATAATATATATATATATATAAAATGTATGGTTTACTATTGGCATGCTGAAACCACATTGGTCGACCTTTTAAAATGTCAACACTAAATGTGGATTTCGGTATGCCGAAAAATAAACCAATTTGAAAATGAATACATAGACAACCATGGTTCGATGTATTTGACATAGCAGGAGGTGACGTCACTCACCTCCTGTTATAAACATTAATGAACGGTAGACTATACAGTCAATGGTATGTTAATTGTACTGTTTTGTGGGGGAGGGCTATGCCCCATGCACCCCCCACAACCCCAGCAAATTAAATATACAAACTCTGAGATCGCACTTCAATGAGCAAATGGGCTAATTCCCTGCTCCTCACTGAATCGCAATCTCACAATATTGAACCCAAATGCTCGACTGACACTACCTGTTTGCTGTAGTGTAGGCGATCAATTTGGGTTCAATATTCTGCCCACTTGGAAACTGCAAGTCGAGCAATTGTTGGTCGACCGATGCAGTTTCCAAGTTGTAATTGTAAACCATAATTTATATATACATATATAATTTCACTTTAGAAGCATGAAATAGTGAAATGTCAAATTTCAGTATCTCGAGACCATAAGAGAGTAAGTGCAGTTGCATGAAACTGCATATTGTCGAATATTAGTTTGCCGAATTGGTATTAGGTGTGGTTTGTGCTGTTTTCACAGTATGATGTTACTTTAAGGTGTAGTCATGTTTGGGTAGGAAAGATGGCTGCCGACATGGTTGTATTCGGATATTCAGGTAAGTTTGCAGTTTGTTAGGGTTTTGTGGAGAAATGTGGTTTGGTGTAGTTTTTTGGGAAGTTTTACGGGTCAGGTAGGGTGGGTAAGTGAGACTGTGTGTATGTATGTGTTGATAGTGGTTTGTTTTGTAGATGTGTAGTGTGTGTGTGTGTGTGTGTGTGTGTGTGTGTGTGTGTGTGTGTGTGTGTGTGTGTGTGTGTGTGTGTGTGTGTGTTTCTCATTAGATAGGTATAACACTGTGCAATGGGGGAGTGGGGTGTATTGTATTGGGTTTGCTTATTTTTTGTGTTAGTGCGACCTCGGAGTTGGTATATATAAATAGCGGGAGTGTGGGGTGCACAGCCCCCTATCTTGTTCTTTTATTATTTATTATTAAATATATATAAACCTATCTTTGTGGCTGATATTTGTGAGACATATTTAAGCTCTTAGAGTACTTGCATATGTATTTGGTGACACTGTACAGGCCACTCCTAAATAGCCTTGCAAGTCTTGGTCAAAACTACCATTTGGATAATGGTAACATTACACAGTAGAATTGGACACCCTTTGTAAGAGCCTTAAGTAGCTGATAAAGAGTTGGCTGGTGGCAGCTGGAACTACCTTATCGTCTGGGCAAAAGAGGGCATAGCTAGTAAACCTGTGCCAGCCTTTCCCAGGTGTGTGTGTGCGTGTGTGTGCGTGTGTGTGTGTGTGTGTGTGTGTGTGTGTGTGTGTGTGTGTGTTTATATCAATCAATCTCAAAGTGTGTGTGTGTCAGCTACTTGGACAGGTACACAAAGCACTGGTTGGACAGACAGGGTGCTGGAGGTGTTAGCTTGGCCACTCAGCTGAGATCTTAACCCTTTAGCTGTGCCAGTGAGGAGTCTTATTGGGAATCTGGAGAAAGAGGGAGAAACCAGCCCCACACTGACTGTGATCTCTATGTGCTCTTAAGGGAAATTGTACTTTACTGTGTGCGTACTTGTCATCTCCCATTGTGTACATCCCTCACTGTTGCCAGTGGTGAGGATTGAGGCTCCTTGATTACTGTGCCAATGCAGGGGTGTCAGTATTAATTGGTGGACAGTGGTGGGATATCCACATCACATATTTACTGGTTGACAGTAGTGAGTTAGCCACATCACATATTAATTGGCTTGCAGTGGTGTGGGTATTGAATTCCTATAGCCTGTGTACAGTGGATACTGAAGGTGTTTGTACTCTCAATAAGCCACGCAGTGAACATTCAGAGTTCATATCACAATTTTTTTTGTTAGCTTAGTTAGTCAGGGAGAGCAGGCAAGAATGTCAGCAGAGGAGTATGGCAAGCTGACAAGTAGCCAGTTGGTTGAAATGTATCCGGCTAAAGGACTGGTGCATGACAAACTGACTAAAACAGACATGATTGCAGCTTTAGCCACAACTGCATCACAGATTAGCAACCAGAAGGACAATAAGACTGACTGTGGAGATGTACAACTCTCAGAAAATGGACAGCTCAACCTTTCCACAGAAAAAAATCTGTCTGGAGTTAAAGAGACTTGAGCTGGAGGCCAAGCATTTGGAAATAGGAGCAGCAGAGAAACTGAGACATCTTGAGGCTGAGGAAAATGAGAAACTGTGATGGCTGGAGGGTGAGGAGAAGGAGAGGCAGAGGCAACATGAAAAGGAGATGCTGACTCTTCACCAGAGTCATAGAGGTAATGGGAAAGGGAGTAACCGAACCCCAGAAACAACAAAGGTCAGTAAATTTCTTCCACAATTTACAGAGGGGATAATTTTGATAGTTTCATTCATATGTTTGAGAGGGTATGTAAACAGTATAATGCTAACCAAGGGCTCTGGGTACAGTTCCTGACCCCCTTACTCCATGGTAAAGCTGTAACTGTTATTTCTAAACTGTCTAATACTGATTGCTTAAATTATAATATTGCAAAAAACTGTTTGCTAAAATGTTTTAAGTTAACACCTGAAGCTTATAGGAAAATATTTCATGAGCATAGATGCAAGGCAGATGAAAGTGTGTGTGAATATATCGTTGAACTAAGCACTTACTTCCATAGATGGGTGAGTGGATGCCAGGTCACCATTTTTGAAGGGCTGGCAGACCTTTTGGTGAGGGAACAAGCCCTTAGCACTTTGCTTGAGGACATGAATATCTGGTTAGTTGACAGACAATGCAGTACTGCAGATGAGTTGGGGAAGAAGGAAGACCTATACCTAGCAAGCAGGGCATCACTGCACAGGAAAGGGACACTCAGTGCTACTCATGGGTCTAAGGGAACCCATGGTGGGCAGCCCAGACTGCCCCAACAGAGTCCACCAGTAGCAGGGAAAGCCACTAGTCCAGGTACACATTCAGGACCAAGGGTAAAATGTTTTAAATGCAACCAGTAGGGCCATGTAGCATGTAGATTTCACAGCAGCAAGGTGTAGAACAAAAGGTGGAATGACAAAATGCCAACAGTAGGTTGTCTCAAGATAAGATGGGTACCAAACTACCACAAGACATTATATCCTATCTTTGGCACAGCCGCTGACCTAACCATTTTGAAGCCTGTAATGGTTACAGAGGGGCACTACTTGCTTAGGCAGTCTACTCCAGTCAAAGCTTTAGGGGGGGCCCATTCCGAATACCTTTGGCTAGGGTTCATTTTGATTGGGAGAGTGGAAAAGGAAGCCAGCAAATAGGTGTGTTTGAGGATATCCCTGCAGATGTCCTGATAGGGAATGATTATGATAATGCAGTACCATCTCTGCATGCAGTCACATATAGTCAGGCTTGGAGACAAGCATGTGGGTCTGGTAGCCTGGGGGAGACCCAGACAGACTGCACACTTGCAGCCATGAGTAGTGAGGTGGTTACTTCAGTGAGGGAGCTACCGTGAAGCAGTGAGACTGAAGGTGAGCCACAGCTGCTTGTGGGTACTTATGTTCAATTGGATAGAATGACGGCAGGGGCAGAGGTGAGTAGTAGTAGTACCCAGGCTAACAGTGAGGCACCACTGTCAGAGGATGCCAGACTTCCTGTAGATGGGGAACTGTGAAAGGTTACTAAGAGAGAGTTGAGATAGGCTCAGCTCTCAGACCCTACATTACAAGGCCTGAGGGAGGTAGGTAGTGAGGCACCTGATTCTCAAGGGAAGGGGGAATCTGTATACTGGGACAAAGGGTTACTGTACAGAGAGTGGAGCACTGAGGGGGTGCTAGAATGTGAGAGAATACCGCAGTTGGTAGTGCCTAGAGCCTACCATCTGGCATTTCTAGCCATAGCCCATGATATTCCCTTTGCAGGTCATATGGGCATAAAACGTAAAAAGAGACATATTATGCAGAACTTTTATTGGCCTGGGATTTCCAGAGATATAACAGGGTACTGCAGGACCTGTGAGCAGTGTCAAAAGGTAGGCAAGGCAGGAGACAATGTGAAAGCACCTTTGATGCCTTTGCCTGTGATTGAAGAGCCATTTCAGAGGGTAGCTATGGATATTGTGGGACCTGTAAGTACCCCAAGTTCCACAAGGAAAAAGTATATCCTAGTGGTAGTAGATTATGCTACCAGATACCCTGAGGCAGTGGCTCTGTCATCCATTAAGGCAGAAAAGGTGGCAAATGCTTTGTTAGAGATTTTCAGCAGGGTAGGTTTCCCAAAAGAAATACTGACTGACAAAGGTGCCAATTTCATGTCAAACCTGCAGGCTTGCCTGTGGAAGTACTGTGGGGTGAAACACCTAAAGACCACCCCTACCATCCCCAGACTAATAGTCTTGTTGAGAGGCTAAACTCTACACTCAAGACAATGCTACTGGCATTTGCAGACCAGTTTAAGAGGGAGTGGGACAAATATTTTCCCCATTTGTTGTTTGCTTACAGAGAGGTGTCCCAGGAATCCAGAGATTGTTTTCACCCTTTGAGTTGCTGTATGGGCATAGGGTGAGAGGACCTCTAGATCTGATTCAAGATGAGTGGGAGGGTGAGTATGAATCCCACAAGGAGTCTGTTATGACATATGTCCTAAACCTCAGAACAAGGCTCAGGGAACTCGTGGGATTGGGCCAGGAGAACCTGGCAGAAGCCCAACAGCAGAAAAAGGTCTGGTATGACAGGAATGCTCGAGCTAGGGAGTATGCTGTAAGGCAGCAGGTAATAGTTTTCATTCCTGTCAGGCACAACAAGTTGCAGGCAGCCTGTGAGGGACTCTACAAAGTAGTAAGGAAGGTTAGTGATGTTAACTACATGGTAGAACTGCTAGGCAGGAGACAGGGGCACAAATTGTACCATATTAACATGATGAAACCTTACCTTGATAAGGAGGACCTTGTGCTGAGTATTTGCAGTGGATAGCAGGAGGTGTCTGAGGGGGATCTGGTGACTGATCTCCTCAGTGAGGCTCGAACTGACACCTCAGTGGAAGGGGTAGCAATATCCCAGCAGCTATCCTCTACCCAGATTCAAGAAATCCATGCAGTGTTACAGGAGTTTGGGGACATGTTCACTGGGAAACCAGGGTGCACCCACCTGGTGCAGCACTGTGTGGATACAGGACCCCAAAGGCCTATTAAGCAACCCCTTGTAGGGTGCCTGAGAGAGTCAAACAGACTCTGAGGGAAGAGATACAGGAAATGTTGGAACTAGGGTAATTCAGGAGTCCAGCAGTCCCCGGGCTTCCCCAGTGGTGCTGGTACCAAAGAAGGATGGCAGCACCAGGTTCTGTGTTGACTACAGGAAATGAAATCATCACACAGAGTCAGATGCTTACCCCATGCCTAGGGAAGATAAAGCCCTGGATCAGATGGGTGGAGCTAAGTATCTTACCACTATTTATCTTACCAAGGGTTACTGGCAAGTGCCCTTGACTCCCAGTGCTATAGAGAGATCAGTCTTTGTGACTCCTTTTAGCTTGTATGAGTTCACGAAGATGCCCTTTGGGATGAAAAATGCACTAGCAACTTTCCAGAGGCTGGTAGATCATATCCTAGCAGGAGCAGGAGGTTTTGCCCTTGCTTACCTAGATGATATTGCCATCTAAAGCCATTCCTGGCAAGAGCATCTTCAGCATGTTAGGGAGGCGCAGACTACAGAGGGCAGGGTTGACCATTAAGCCCATCAAATGTCTGGTGGGAATGGCAGAGGTCTTCTAATTGGGACATAGAGTGGGGAGTGGTAAGATCAGGACAGAATCTGCCAGAGTCAAAGCCATTCAGGCATGGCCTAACCCTGTTACCAATAAGCAGATGAGGGCATTCTTAGGGACAGCGGGGTATTACAGAAAGTTTGTCCCCCATAGCTGCTCCCCTCACAGACCTGACAAGGAAAAACAGGCCAGACAGGGTAATGTGGACCCCAGCATGTGAGCAGGCATTCCAGAAGCTTAAAGGAGCTTTGAGAGGACTCCCTGTGTTAGCCAGTCCAGATTACAGCAAAGAATTTGTTGTGCAGGTGGATGCTTCAAACCATGTGGTGGGGACTGTACTTAGCCAGGTTTCCTCAGAGGAAGAAGAGCACCCAGTGGTATATCTCAGCTGTAGGCTGCAACCCAGGGAGGAATGCTATGCAGCTGTAGAAAAGGCATGCCTAGACTTAGTGTGGGCACTGCAGAAACTTCAGCCTTATCTGTATGGAAGGAAATTCACTGTAGTTACAGACCACAATCCCTTAACATGGCTACATCGAGCCAGCCAGCAAAATGTCAAGTTACTAAGGTAGAGCCTAGGGTTGCAAGCATATGATATGACAGTGCAGCACCACAGTGGGGTTAGCAATGCCAACACAGATGGGCTCTCAAGACAGGAAATGGGGTAAGGTATTCCCAGACAGGCTCAACCCTCTCAAGCAACGTTTCTCAAGGGTCACTTGAAAAACTAGCTTGAGTTTTTTTTTTTTGGGCGGGGGGGTTGTGTCACTGCCAGCCCAGCTATCTGGAATTTTGTAAATAATCATATGTCATTTGTGAATATCAACATGATTTGTATGCTTGTCGTACAAATGTAAGAGAACTATATGTTATGTGTATATTAAACTACTGGTGCAGAAGTGTATGTTGAACAGGCTTTGTGCAGTACTGAGCTTCTAGGATGTGTCCACAGTGTACCCTACTGGAAAAGACCAGAAATGTATATAAACTATATACCTGTGCAAATGCATGTTTTAATAGTAGGAGCTGGAACATACAGAGTTAACTTGCAAAACTTTAAGAAAGTAGATTGAAATTGTTTTACGATTGTGTTATCTCTCAGTTTCAGTGAAGCAGCCACAATGTCTAGAGCTAAAGGTTTTTCTGTTGTCTTGGAGAGAAGTAATTACTAGCTCTAAAATGTAAAAGTGCTTAATTGTTTTATGACTTCCAGTTCTGACCAAACATCTGAGACATATGTATTTTCCACACAGAAATGTTAAATCCTGTTAAGTTTCTGTTAGCCTGGGAACTGAAGGCAGGTGACAAAGAGTGATGCCATCCAAGCTGACCCTGCAGTAATGTTTATTATTAATTTAAGTGATAGAGGCAGTTAGTGAAAGTGGTAGGGGGGGTGACCTAATTAGTGAAACGGAAAGAGAACTGAGATGGATTCTCTCCCTTGCATCACACAAAGGGCTAGTACTTAATGAATATGTTCCCTTAAAGCCAGTCTTGAAAGCAAGAAAGTAACTGATTTTATTGTTTTTATGAAATTTTATTACTTTAAAATGTGTTAGTTATAGGAGTTATGTCTAATAGGTAGGACTATCTATCTTAATTGATAGATTCTTGTGACTGACCATTGAATAATTGTTGTTAACAGTGTTTTTTATAAAAGTGGTTGTTATGTGGATGAACTGTGTGGTTTGAGGAAGCAATGATACGATTGTGAAAGTTCTTACCACTTTATTTATTCATTATTAAAGTTTTTTAAACTTTTCTACACTTTATTTTGCCGTGTTTCATGTGCTGGGCTTTGCTGTTTAAAATATTTAATAATAAATAATAAAAGAACAAGACAATACTCAAGCAACACAGTAACTACAGAGTTCAAAATTACAGGAAATATTTTAAAACAACATTGCAGGACAGCCTCAGATAAATACAGAAAACAACTAAACTAATCTTTGCTATATTCCTGTCTACATCTAAAAGATACTGTGCCCTAAATAACTTACTTACAGAGCAAGGCAAATGCAGATGACTGGATGTTCTTGCTAGGTCCAAGACAAAGCACAACATGCTCAGTCTCTCTCTGCCACCAAGGAAGCTTTGAACACAGAAAAACATAGTAATTAAGACAAGTAGTATCACTGCTAGAAGAATATAGTAAAGGAAAAATATCCTCAAAAATACTTAGAAAGATAGATGTGGTAAAAGAACATACAGTATCAAAATAGACCAAGATTTATCATATACTATTCCCAATAATGAACTAAAAATATTAACACAGGCAGAAAAAATAGAGGGTATACAGATAAATATAAAGGAAAAGTACAAAATATGTAATTCATTGATGACCCAAAAATATTTTATAGCAAATTTGAAACAAAGCAAAAGGAATATAAACACCACCAAAAAGAAGAAACAGGGACATTTGGAGAACTATTTATGAAGATCCTGTTAAACATAACAAAGATGTAGAATAGACAGAAGAATTAAACGAAACAGTAAGGGTCTCTAATGTAGAGGATATGAAATGGTTTAATGTAATGGCCACAAAAATCAAGACAAAATTAACAAAAAGCTGCTAAATGGAAATTCTCAGTCCCATGCATAGTACCTAATTTCTTGTTAAAAGCATTAACATCTTCACACAAAGATTTGGCCCTGAGTAAGAACTACTTATATGTACATCCCAAACAGACACCAACCTGGTTAACAACAGGAAAAACAATACTCCTCCTCTGTAATAATAAACCTGCAAGTCATCCTAATAGATTAATAAAGTACAGTTGTGTAAAATCTTACCATAACAGCAGATGTCCTTCTTTTCACTATTGCAGTTTTCATCACCCCTGGCATCTCTTGCCAAGGATAGCCCAATGTCCAGCCAGTATACCAAAACCTTTATTACCAAAGGATCCTCGTACATCAGATGTTTGCTCCCTGTGTAAGCGTAGGGCTTAAAGGTGATGTGTGCATGCTTCCAACTCAGAAATTAGTTGTCGCAGGAGAACTAGGGCTCCCCGTGAAAAGTAAGACATGTCCATCCAGAAAAAAAGGAAGGAAGGAAGAGAAAGAGATCAACCTCTTGGCCAGTACTAAACTACCATCCATGCCAAAGGAAGGAGCTACTGAGTACTGCAACAGTAAAAAGAAGGACATCTACTGTTATGGTAAGATTTTACACAACTGTACTTTGTACGTCCATATCACTTTTGCAGTATGCATCATGTCTGGGAGAGTAAAGAAGCTACAATTAATGCAGAGAGGAGGAAGGTAAGGAGAAGCCCTCCACAATGAAGGATGGCCTTGGAGAAACCCTCCCTGGCCCTGGAAATGACATCCAATTTGTAATGTTTTGTGAAAGTGTGAACCGAAGATAGTAGCAGCTTCACGCTGGAGTTGGTGTCCAAACCTTTGAGGAAAGCCTACAAAGATGCTACTGCTCTAGTAGAATGAGCTGTCACAGAAGCAGACAATTGCTTACCATGAAAAAAGTAATAAAAGAAATGGCCTTGGAAATCCAGGAGGAGGTGGTTTGCTTACAAACTGCTAAACCCAATTATTTATGTTCAATAACATTTTTTGAATTGTCACTAGAAATTATTGAAGGTCATTCTTTAAAGTGGTTTCTTCACAGATAGAGTCTGATGAACTCATATGTCTCAGTTACACAAGTTAAACATTGGCAGGAACATTTTTGTAATCCCAGAATGAAAGTTCTATCTCGAGGAAGTAAAACCCCAACAGTATAATTCATTTTAGATGTGTCTAGATTAAATCTTTCTATGATCTAATAAATACTTAAAAGAAACTATAGAGGCTCTCTGCAGAGTTCTTTCAAGTCTGCCATCTTTGTTCTATTCACTATGTGCGTGTTTTTCCCTTCACAATCAAGAAGGTTTCTTGCATAGAAGGAAGTTCTGGTAAAGTTAATGTGTAGAATGGTCCAGTGAGTCCATCTTTATTGATTAATAGTTAGAGTGATTATGAAAATGAATGCATTCAATGTTGTACCTTATATAGTTTTTATTTGATTTATGATTTATTAATCAACTCATTTTTAAAGCAATTCACAGTTTTAAGTAGTTTTTTCATTAACTGGATGTTCCTATAAAGTATATATTTTTTAAAAACTAATTTGTATATTTCATATTTAAACATTTATATATATATATATATATATATATATATATATATATATATTTTTTTTTTTTTTTTTTTTTTTAAATAACACATTTTTACAAAAATATTTCTGATTTATTATTCATTACATATTTCAGTGCAATCTACACTGTCTTTGCTGGCCAACCAGGCAATACCCACAACTTTCACACATGGCACACGTGTAACCTATTTGAAAGGTTTGTGTAGAGCAGTATTTCCCAAGAGCATCTTACTGGCAATGTCAGATATGCCCTGGAGCTGTGGTTGATGACACCAATCAGAAATCAACAGATCATGGCAGAGAATGGCTATAACAATGACCTGTCACAAGCCCAGGTTATGATCAAGCATGTGTTTAACCTGCTGAAGGTCTGCTTTCACTGTCTGGATGGCAGTGATTTGCAGTATGATCCTGTCACATGTATTAAGAAATGTTTCAGTCTGTGCTATGTTACATAACATAGCATAATAATGAGAAAACAGTGTCAGTAAGGAGTACACAGGAGGAACAAGTTCCACTTTAGCAGGCAGTGGAAGATGCGCACATTGATAAGACAGAAGAAGAGCCAGCAGCAGAGGAGAACCATCCAGACAAAGGCAGGTGCAGTACACCACAACACTGGCTGGCTCTTAACTATGGACCAGACTAAAGTATATATGGAACATTAAAAGTGATGCTTGCAAACCTGCATTCAGGCTGTGCTTATCCAAGTTCAGACTGGTCACATTCTGCATAAAACATAGGCTACTCAAATAACAAAGTAAAGAGAGCAGGACACAGATATCATCATTTGCAGAAGAGGGGTGGAGCACATTGTTCAGTGTCATCCACAGGAAATTGTGCGTGTGCATGTGTGTATGTGTGAAAGAAGTGGTATAACTAATATCAACGTTGTGCTATGTGTGTTAAATGTTGGAGGGTATATGGCCTAAGGTACACTGGACTGGGAGGAAGCATTGTTAACATGTCCATACATGTGTGCACATTGTTGATGTATGTGTGTGTGTGTGTGTGTGTGTGTGTGTGTGTGTGTGTGTGTGTGTGTGTGTGTGTGTGTGTGTGTGTGTGTGTGTGTGTGTGTGTATATGTGTGTTTGTATCTGCTGGGACATGGCCATACCAGACGTTGCAGCACTTTGGTGAGCTTGTACAGATAGGTCCAGTGCACACAAAGGAGATATGTGTGCATCGCATGCATGCCCCTATCCATGGCAGCACCCCAGCACCCACTCCTGGTAGGGTCACAGACAGCCACTATCAGTCCTTGCATAGAGAGAGGTATGGTCTGTGAATGACAGCAATGGTCCATACCAGGCATTTCTTTGGCATGGGCTCTTTGCCCTCATGGATGTCCATTACTGACCCTAGTCAACTCCACACTGGACAATGGGGTGGAAGTGATTGCAGTATATATGCCTGATCCCCCCCCCTCTGTAATGGCCCTGAACACAGAAGGCAGAGATGGCAGCCATGTGACATGTCTGGCACATGTCTTTTGTGCATAGGGGGACCTGTGTAGTACAAGCTGCTTATGGAACATACCCGTTAGGTCACATATATAGTCCCTTACACTATCTCACATACTATGCAAAACATACATCATTGCAGCAACTACTGTGATGCTAGCAGCCTGTGCTTCAGTGATGGCCTTGCGCATTCACAGTGTCACAGACATAAAGACAGCTAGATTGTTGTCCAGTACCTATGGCCACTAGCAGATCAACCTTCCTTGATTTACCCATGCTCAGTGAAACAAGCAGCAACTAAGGGGGCTTGTATAGCAAGGTAAGACATACCTTCCTGGCTAGGCCTGTCTGTGACTCTATGTCATTCCCCATCTACCTATGTCTCTGGAGTGGGTTCCACATGCACACAGGCCATGCCCACTGACTGTGGTGGGAATCTGGATTCCATATTCTCTGTATCCAGTACAAGCACTGTGCCCCCTGACCATGCCAAATTTTGTTCCAAAATGTTTTTATTAATTTTATAACACAATAACTTAACAGTATAGTAACAAGAAAAAAACAAATAAACTGTATACAATGTCCATAACAACTAAAAAAAGCTATATATATATATATATATATATATATATATATATATATATATATATATATATATATATATAGGAGAACACCTAATATTTCTCTAACATTAGACAATTTTGTCCAAGCAATTAAATGATGAGTTGTTTTGTTAGTCCTTGCTTTTATTGTAGCAATCTCATTCTTACAAATGGATAAACTCGAACTTTAAAGACAGGAGTAGATTGGGCTTTCCAATTTTTAGTAACCATTTTCCTTGCTATAAAGAGGATAGACCATAGTAAAAATGTTTGTTTTTTAGGAATGACTTCAGGAACAGGAACACTGAAAAGGATAAGGGAGTCAGAAATTATACAATTGTCATTCCATAGAGCTTTACAGAGATATTTAAAGTCTAACCAAAATGAGAAAATGATTTTGCAATTAACAACCATATATATCCAGTCAGCATCATGGTGTCCACATCTCCAGCATTTCATTTAATCTTTCTTGTACATTATTGCTAGTCTATGTGGGGTAAAAAAAACATCTATGTAAAAATGTCCATGTGTATACATGCCAGAACAGGGAAGATGTGGATTCCTTCACTGACTGTAAACAAAGATGTTTATATTTTTCTGAGAATACTTGTCTATTGACTTCACTTGAATAATTCCAAAAAGAAACATCTGTTTTGTTAAAATAATTTCTGAGAATTTTATAAATAACATATATGTATGAAGCGTTCTTGAGTGAGCTATTAATAATTGTTGAGATAAAATCCAAGATTTTTAAGTTACTCAAAGTATGCCTCTAATGAGGACACAAGCTTAGTATGTATAAAATCCTTACAAGTTTGGATGTCCAGCCAATTGCAATTTTGCAATCTATATATCTGCTGATCAAATAGTCTGCAGAACCTATTTTATTATATTACATTATTTATTATTCCAATATAATAGGTCACCCTTCTTAAATGCCAAAGTTTGACTGACATCATTGTCAGGCTAACTCTTCTCTAGCATCAGGCAGTGGTATATCTGCAGTAGAAGAGTTAGATAAAACATCACCCATGAAGACACCAAATGAAAATACCCACAGCCAAGTGAGTGAATGCTAACTAATGTATACAGTGATAGAATGTAAAAAAATAGAGCTTACCCTTGTACTGCTGGTTTTCTACTTTGAAACACTGATGTGTCAATATAAAACATGGATACAGCTGTAGTGATATGCACTACAGTGCACATTTACCCAGTATGCAGTTATATAAAACATCAGAGATACTGCAGTTTTGCTGCAAGAGCCAGTACTCCACTGTAGGGTTGACTCTGCCCCCCCCCCAACCCCAAGCAAAGAAACAAAAAAAATCCCTATCTCATTTAATGGTGGTTTAGTACATGAACTGCCTTCCATTGCCCCAAGTTCCCATGATAAGCAGGCAGCATACTATTTAGCAGCTTGTAACATGTTGGTGGCCTAATCTGACCTGATTGTTGTCTCTGTCCTGGCCACTGACAGCAGTTATATCATTAATCACACTAAGCATTGTTGCAATAAGTCCAGTCAGATCTATCATTAACGACCATCCACAGAATGTGAAATGGATAGCCTGCATCAAAATCTCATTCTCTGCATGGGAGAACTTGACATTACAGGGCTTGTAATCAGGAGGCACAACCAAACACATTCTACTGGCCTATGTGCTGCTGGTAGGTGCCTTTTCTATGTGCATGTAACATATATCTATCTATATATATATATATATATATATATATATATATATATATATATATATACGTATGCCTACATACATATATAGTACAGTTTTGCACCTACCATAAATGTAGATGTTCGAGTGTATACCCTGCTGCAGTCATCACACTTGGGTAGAATCCCAAAGCTAAGGATGGGAGGTGGAGTCAAACAGGGTTAGAGGAGGCTAGAAGGCCCTGCAAAACTGCAGTGGCAAAGCCAGCTCTAGTCTTAGAGTAAAGTGGTAAGTGGTAATGTTTGGTGAAGGTGTGTACTGAACTCCAAGTTGCAGCTTCCAGAATATCCTTGGTTGGCACCCCCCTGAGGAAGGCTGTAGATGTAGCTGCTGCCCTGGTAGAGTGGGGCCTTATGCTAGCAGGAACTGGTTTTCCATGGTGGGTGTAGTAAAAACGTATGCAATGTCCTATCCATTTGGAAATGGTCTGTTTTGAGATAGCCTTTCCTTGTGATGCTGTAGCATAGGATACAAAAAGCTGGTCAGATTTTCTGAAAACCTTAGTTTTATCCAAGTAGTAACATAGCTGCCTGTGAATGTCCAAGGAATGCAGGAGTCTTTCTCCTTTGTTCTGCGGATTTGGAAAGAAGGTGGGTAAATGGATGGTTTGATTTAGAGCCACACTGGATACCACCTTAGGCATAAAGGAGGGGTTAGTTCATAGAGAAACTCTGTCTTGATGAAAAATGAGGAAAGGCTCTACTGCCATTAGTGCCTGAAGCTCTGAAACTCTTCTAGCTGAAGTAATTGCTAGCAGCAGAGCAGTCTTCCATGATATAAACGTTAAGTCAGCTGAGAAAGCTGGCTCAAAAGGAGGTAGCGTAAGTTTTTCCAGAACAAAGTTGAGGTCCCAAGTAGGTGTTGGTGCTCTCCTGGGAGGCCTAATGTTTTTGGCCCCTCTGAGAAACTGCCTTAGGAGTGGATGTGAAAATAAGGGAGGATCTGTGTTGTAGTGAGCTGAAATAGCTGAGGCGTGGATTTTAATAGATGAAAAAGAAAGCCCTTTGTGTAACATCTCAGTTAAATATTGCAGAATCTGAGGTATGTCAGGCTGAAGGGTATTTTGGCCTTTAGCTTGGTTCCAGGCGCAAAACCTTTTCCATTTGTCTGAGTAGGCTTTCCTGGTGCTGGGCCTCCTGGCCTCCAGAATAACATCCATAACAGCTTGTGAGAGAGGAGCTGGCTGGTTGCTTAGGTGATTTGCCATGCAGCCAAGTGTAAGGTTTTGAGCTGGCTGCGTAGAATCTGATTGTCTTGCTGTGTGAGCAGATGGGTAATTTGTGGTAGAATCCATGGTGGGCCCTGGGCCATATTCCTTAATAGTGGGTACCAGTGCTGGCGTGGCCAGTCTGGGGCAATGAGTATCATTCGGGGTCTCTCCATCCTGACTTTCAGCAGCACCTTTGTGAGAAGGGGTAATGGAGGTAAGGCATATACTGTCAGCATTTTCCAAATGAATGAGAGTGCGTTCACTTTCCAAGCTTGATGGTGAAAAGTCTTTGTGCAAAATTTTGTTAGCTGATAGTTTTGAGGGCTGGCAAACAGATCTATGTCTGGGAGCCCCCATTTTTGAGTTATCATTGCAAATACTTGTGGATCCAGTTTCCACTCGTGGGGATCCATGATATTTCTGCTTAGGTCGTCTGCCAATGTGTTCTTTTTTCCTGGCAGGAATTGAGCTTGTAATTGAACTTGGTAAGCCAGTGCTGTGTTCCACAAGGTCATTGCTTGCCTGCATAGAGGGTAGGAGTGTGTACCCCCTTGTTTGTTTATGTACCACATTACTGTGGTGTTGTCTGTCCTTATGATAAGCTGTCCTGGATGTAAGAGGTCCTTGAAGGCTGTCAGAGCATTTTGTACAGCTAGCATTTCTTTTTGATTGATGTGCAGATTCCTTTGATCTGCAGTCCATATGCCTTGAATGCACCGTCCTGCCATGTGTGCCCCCCTGGCATAGTCCGATGCATCTGTTGTCATAGTTTGCCTGGCTGGGGGTAGGGTGAAAGGCTGACCCTTGTTGAGGTGACATGTCTGTGACCACCATAGAAACTCCAGTTGAAGGCAGGGAATGAGAGGTATCATTGTTTCCAAGCTGTGGCTGTGTTGAGTCCATACGCTTTTTAGGTACCATTGTAATTTCCTCATATGCAGCTTTGCAAATGGTATTATTAGTAGTATGCAAGATGCCATGAAACCCAAGGCCTGCAGAATTTTTCTTGCAGGGAGTTGGGTCTTTGTTGCCATTGTTCTGAAGTATTGAGTTAATTGTAGCTGTTTGTCTGGCATCAGATAAGCCATCTGGGCCGTTGTATTCAAGCTGGCACCCAGGAATGTCATATTTTGTGAGGGCACTAGTTTTGATTTCTTTTCATTTACTGTGTACCCTAGGCAACTTAGAAGATGTTTTACAAAAGCCAGGTGTTGTAAGAGAATTCCCTTGCTTTCTGCTTGGATGAGGCAGTCATCCAGGTGTGGGTATATTTGAATTCCTCTTTGTCTGCAGTATGCAATTACTGGTGCCAGGCATTTTGTGAAGACCCTAGGTGCAGTAGATAAGCCAAAGGGCAGTGCAGAGAATTGGTAATGGGTTGTACCTGCAATGAAATGGAGGTATCTTCTGCAATTTTGTCTGATAGGGACATGCAGGTATGCCTCCTTGAGGTCCAACGTTACTAGCCAAGCTTTTTTGCCCAACATGGGAAGAAGCTGCTGTAGTGTTAGCATCTTGAATTTGGGTACTTGCAAGAAGGTGTTTAAAATTGAAAGGTCCAGAATGGGTCTCCAAGCATTGTCCTTTCTGGGGACTAGAAAGAGCCTTGAGTAAAATCCTTGGCCTTGTTCCTGTGTAGGTACTAGTTGAATGGCTCTCATATCCATGAGACCTGTAATTTGTTTTTGTGCCTCTGTCCATTGATTTTGTGGCAGGTTTGGCATTCCTTTTATCCTTGGCAAGGTGTGGAAATGGAATCTGTATCCTTGTGAGATAATGTCTAGGACCCATTTGTCCTTTGTGACGATGTGCCAGTTGTCTGCAAAAAGTGCTAATTTTCCTCCCAAGGGAGCTACCAAGAGAGTTTTGCTTGGCAGTTTGAGGTTTAAGTCATTGTGTTTGCCTTCTAGTAGTTTGGGACCTGTCCTCTCCTCCCTTCTGTGTTGCAGTGCCCCATTGCCAAGGTTTGTAAGGGATTTGTGCTTGTCCTCTGCCCCTTGTGCGCCTGTATTTACCCCTCTGTGGTCTGTCAGAAGCTGGAAAGGACCAATTTCTTGTTGGCCAATTTCTGCTGAAGCGTGGGAGCTGTACCTGTAAGAAATCTTTGACCGTCTGCATAGATTTTGCCTTATCCTCCATTTTCTTTAAAACCTCCTCTGCTTTAACCCCAAATAAGACATCCTGCTGTAAGGGTGCATCTAGTAACTTTGCTTTAACATGATCAGGCAGAGATTGTTCCTTTAACCAAGCATGCCTATGTATAACAGACCCAGTAACAGCTGCTCTAGAGGAAGCTTTCAAGGCATCAAAACCACATTGTAAAGTATGTTTGCCCACCTGTTCAGCTGCATGCAACAGATCCTGCATTTCCTTGAATTCAGACTGTTGAGGGTGCGTGCCCATCTTTTGTTTTATTTGAGACATTAGGAATTGCTGGTATTTAAGCATGTGAAATTGACAATTTAGTGCTCTCGTAGCTAGAGTAGCTGAGGTGTAAACCTTCTTCCCCCACCTATCTAGTGCTCTGGAGTCCCTTTCAGAGGGTACAGGATTTTTAGCCATAGAAGCCTTAGCCCCTTTGAGACCCTGGGAGATTGTCTCTGGATCAGCAGCAGGGCTTTTGTATAGGAATTTGTGTGAGTCGGGCACTCTATTGTAACTATCTGGTTTGGCTGGAGCAGGAGGCAGAGAATCTGGATTTAGACTAGATTCTAAGAAAACATCATCCACAATGTCTAAAACTGGGGGGATAGCAAGTGGTCTGTGCTGGGGGAGTAAAAGAAACTCTCGGAACCTTTTCTGTGAGTTGGAGTAGTCCTGACCTTCCCAGTGGAAATGTTCCCTCATGGTATGTAAGGTTTCCCCAAAGGAATAATCTTCAGGGGGAGAAGCTGAGGGAATGGAGTCTTCAGCATCAGAATCTTCATAAGGGGGAAAGGAGTAATTCTGTTCCTCAGAGGAGCCTGAGGAAACAGACACTTGATCTTGTCTAGGCCTTTTGTTGGGGGGGGGGGGTTGGGAACCCCTGATCAAAGAAATCAAATCTTCAGCCATTTTAAGCATCTGTTTCTTAGGCATAGGGCCTTGACCTGGAGACTGAAGTGTAGTCTTTTTTGGTTTTAGAGGAGTCTTAAGCTTAGCATAAGATTTTATGGTGAGAGTAGTCGGCCTGAAGACACCTTCAGAAACCGAAGGTGTTTCTACAGCACCGGCTTCTCCTTCTGCAATGTCATCAGTAGGGCCTAAAGAAAATGGCTGCGTCGGCCTAGAACTCTCTGCTGGGGAATCTGAAGTGGTCTGGGGATCCAATTCTGCGGTAGCCAGGGGCTGCGTAGGCACCTCACTAAAAACCGGAGAACCAGTGACCAGCCCAGCCGAGGCCACGGAGTCTGGCTTGGATCTAGGCTGCCTGTCTTTATCTTTGCATTTTTTATGCATGCCGGTAGTCGGTTGCTCCGACGGCATAGTGTAATTAAATTTTCTACCGAAGTAGTGTTGTGCGAAATCAAAGCGTCGCTTTATAGTTCGCTTATTGAACCTAGCAGAAAACCGACAACCAGTGACGTCATGGTCTGGGCCTAGGCAAGGTATACAAAAAGAATGAAAGTCCTTATGAGGTATTTGCTTCCCACAAGAAATGCAATTGTTAACTTTTTCTGACATCGGACTGAGGCAAGAAAAGGTTCCCCAACGGGGTACTTAGCTTTGAAGACTTCGGACTGAAACTCGATTCAAAAATTTCAGGTGTCGGCCGACCGGCACTTGCAAACTGCTTCTGCTTTGGGCACCGCGCGGCAAGAAAGTCTGAAGAAAATGGCGCCGGATGCCTCTCATATACCCCTGGCGCACTGACGTCGGGAAGAAGCAACAGCAACCGACGCCGGACCAAGACTTTGGAATTCGGGCCGACTACGGGACCACCTGATGGCAGGATAACCCAAGTGTGATGACTGCAGCAAGGTAACACGATGAACATGTGTGTGTGTGTGTGTGTGTGTGTGTGTGTGTGTGTGTGTGTGTGTGTGTGTGTGTATATATATATATATATATATATATATATATATATATATATATTTATATATATATGGGTCCACTTTGTAATTTCGAAATACTGAAATCTCGAAATTCAGTATTTCGAACCTACAAAGCCGCAGACTCACATTTTCGGAACCGGCAGAAGAGTGAAATGCAAAATACCAGAGCAAGGATATTTTGAATTTCTGCTTCCGGCGGTACGATGTGTGGATATTTGTGTTTAATTTTGGTAAGTTTATGTGTGTAAGTATGTTGGTTATGGGTTTAGTGTGTATAAGTGTGTGTTGTGACTGTTGTGTGTTTGAGGGACTGTAAGATGTGTGTGTGTGTGTGTGTGTGTGTGTGTGTGTGTGTGTGTGTGTGTGTGTGTGTGTGTGTGTGTGTGTGTGTGAGTTCCGTTTGTGTTTTTGTTTGTGCGATCTCGGAGTTAGAATATATAAGTGGGGGATGCAGGGGGGCTTGACCCCCTTCTTATACATAGTTTAGATGAGTTTGTTTGGCTATGCGGGGGATTTGTGTATATGTTTATGTGTGTTCTGTATGTGTAGCGTAATTACGGGATTTTGAATTTCGCGGTTGTGTGTTTTCGAAGTTGTGAGTTGTGGTTTGGTTTTCGGCTTTTTGGTTTAGAAATACTGAATTTCGAGTTTTCAGTATTTCGAAATTACAAAGTGTACCCATATATCTATGAGGGTATGTGTGGTCTGTTGCACACACTCTTCTGCATACACATACCCACTGTTCATATAGCTTTGGCACATTGTGCTTATCCAGCCTGCAGTTTATAATAGCAGGCAATGGCCTCCAACAAAACACCACTGCCAGGTATCAGATATTTGATGATTGACTGCAGCTGACCTTGCACACTTTATGCATTTGTCTTCATAGTGCTGTATGCAAAGTCAGCTACTTTTAAGTATTTATATGAAGTGAGGAAATGGTTAATAAAAATGATATAAGTCATAGAAGGGCAGACTGCCTGTAGGCACAATTCAGGTACCTTACCCAGTGGTCCACAGCTGAACATTTCTACTGTATGTTGTGGCAAGCAGCTTGACAAAAATATATTCTGTGTTTTTAGCATACAGAAAATCTGCTGCCCAAAGCAGTTTGTGTACGAATCACATAACAACCTGTAATGCAGTCAGTGACAAGTAGTGAAACTACATATATATATATATATATATATATATATATATATATATATATATATATATATATATATATATAAGGCTTAACATCATCCAGCTCACACACACACACACACACACACACACACACACTTTAGGTACACTTGTGACTGTTAGTAGGCAGTGCAGTATACATAAGGGAAAAAGTACAGGAATGCAATTAAAATAATTAGGGCCTACCAGTACTGTGGCCTTTACAACTACTTGTACATGGTCATAAACAAAAACAACGACAGACACACCTAACATCATAATGAATAAGGTGTTTACCTCACAGATACAAGGTTCAAGGTTTGATTTTCACCTTTGGATGGGGAATTGGCTATACTTACAATGTCCCACAACGGCAGATAGCCTAGTATTTAACTATAATACCTGTGTGTGTTATAGTTTGCAAGAACTGAGGCTGGCATAAGGAGGATTAGGGTTGGCATAATGATTAAGGTTACCTCACAAACACAAAGTACAGGGCTTGATTCTAAACTTTTTCAAAATTGGCTAGGCTTAAAATGACCTGCAAGGGCAGCTAGTCTAGTACTTATGTATGAACTTATAATGCCTTGGCTGTAACTACTCTATGAACTAACTCATAAATACTACTGAATCACTCTTTCTACACATTGTAGGACTAGTCATGCTGACTGTCTTTTCCTTGGTCTCATGCACTCACTTGAGTACCTACACAGCACTCATGCATGGGCAAGTAACTCCAATAAGAATATCTTGTAAAGTATGTTACTTTTGTAGCTGGTGGAAGTGCTAAGGAGCAAATCTGTTTTCACATTTAGGCATCACACAGGCAATCCCACTTTTAATGCAAATTTTCACACCTTTATAACACCCTACCATGCTAATATTTTCTGTGCTACATTATGGACATGCCGCTATAAATTGCGCTACTAAAATACCTCATGTTGATTGACACACGCCGAAAAAAAAAATCAACATGTGTGGCTGTGAAAGGCCACCCATAGTTCTCTGGAATGAGATCTGATAAATGGCCATGGCTTCTGATAGCAATGCATGTGTGTCTGAGTGCCCCGGTGGTGCAGCAAGGAAAAAAGATCCTCCTACATATAAGGACCACTGTGATCCTGCATTTGGACCCCCATGAGGGTTTCCAGTATTATAAAATGGATGTCTAGTGCAATCTTGCAGAGTGGTGCTTGATGCTACTGGCATAACACCACTCTGGTAAGCAGTGCAAGCACCACTACAGTGCCCTGCGGAGGCAGCATCCTAACTTTTTTAGCCAGTGGGAAGAAAACATCAGAGTGAGGGCACCTTATATATAATGTATGCATCTGTCGAGTCTACAGAGACATATATATATAGCTGTCCTGCATAGTGCAGTATGGATTAAAGGCATGTATTGGTTATTTTCTTGTACAGATCCGGAGGCCATACAGGAGATTTGTCTTCTTTACTGGAGGAGGACAGAAAGATTTTCTAGGCACGGGGTATATATTACTTACTTTCTATCTTTTTGCAATTGATATTGTGTGAAGAATTCATATTACTGTATTAGTCATCTGACAGCAACATGCATATGTGTCACCCAGGATGGATTATTGTAAGTATGTGTAGATGTGCAGGTATCCGTAGTGCAGTTTGGATGCTATCCAGATTACGAACAGTTCAGTTATGTGGCTAGTTTGTGTGTGAACTCTTCCATTAAACTCCAGTATACCAGACATTGTTAGACAACTGAATAGGCATAAAAGGCAGGTGGCTATACAGTCACCTTGTTATCCCAGCCCTTTATGGATATATTATTAATCCTATTCACAACTGTCATAAGTACAGCTACACATGTCAGAATGGCTGACTGTTTCTACCCTGCTAAGATAGCACGTCATCACAGCATTTAACATCATATATTCATGCAGTTAGTCAGACTATATAAATATACACCAATATGTATATATTTATATTATGCCACTAGCAATCAATCTTATATTGATATTCTGCAATTTTTTTACTCTCTTGCTCCACTCCCTTCCATTGTTGCACTATTTTCTTTCAGAATTATCTTATGTTTGTTATTTTATTTATTGCTATTTATTTCTAATTTTTGTACAGCAGCTGACATGGCAGTACTGGTGGCAAAGCCAAGAACTACAGTTCCCTGTGTCTAACCAACCTACATCTTGGGCTGCTACCCTGGTGGCTGCAGTGAGGAGCAGTCAGATTATCACCCCTCCTGCCTCTGGTGGTGCCAATGGTAGTGATTTTGACGCATGTACAAAGATGGTGGAGGTAGTGGGGGAGATGCTAGAGAAGTGTCTGGAAGCCTGCATAGGCTGTCTATAAAGGCTTCTCATGCAGCTGGTAGAGTTGCATCATTACCTGCCACTGTCATCATTACCTCAGGCAGGGCCCAGTGAGAAGAATGATCAGTGTGCTCTCTGATCTAGTCCAGGTATCACATAGGCAGTACAATATAGAAGACTGTACTCACCCTATCCCCCATCCTGGTGTTCTCCTCCCCTGTGTGTCAATACCCTACCCTGTTTGTTAACCAGTCCTTCACATCACCAGTATCCTCACTTTGTTTTTATGTATCTCTGAATCCACTGTCTTCCCCCACTCTCACTGTGTCAGCACCTCTCTTGTTTTTGTCTGTGCTATATGTTTGCGTATTTGCCCCTGCTATCAGCCCTTTACCATATGGTCCCCTTCTCTTACATCCTTCCCCAGCTTAAAAAAAAGAAAATGAGCACTTGTCTCAAAAAAATAAATAAATAATTGTACCACCCCCCTCTCTTCTCATCCACATCTGTACCTTTCCTGTTTCTCTTGCATATTATCCTTTGCTTACTGACTCTTTTTCATAATGTTCTATATTTCCACACCACCACCACTCTTCAATTTTTATGGTCAAAAACCAGATTTAATCATTGCAGTAGCCCTATAAAGTGGCATGCTGCTTATCCTGTCTTCTCACATCTTAGTGTGTGTGCACTAATAGAGGTGAATGTTTCATCTGTACTCATCAATTTTTCTCGTCTTAATCCTAGCTGTAACTACAGAGTCCCCTCTTTCACTGCAGGTCTTGCTCCTGGCTTGGGCATGTTTACTAATTTACTAATTAGGTGCAACAAAAGCTGAGAGTTTTTACCTTCTTAACTGATCATGAACTTTGGGCTTCATCACTCTACAGGCTGTACCTGCAAGAGGCAATCTGTAGTCTCATTAGTTTCTGAATCCCAGCCTGAGACTTAAAATATACCCACTGAATGATGAAAGAGCTTTGCAACTATAGCAATCAAGTAAATAAATGCATTAGACTTTCACATTCATTGTAAGAATTAACACCTTCAGATCAATAGTCTTGAAGAGGTCAAGAATCATGACTCCAGTTTACAGCCAACAGAACAAGTAAGTAAGAAGGTATACCTCAAACAACCAATTTTATGAGAAAGAAAACACAATCAACATTTAATCAGTAAGGTACTATACCAGTTTTTGACACATACTCAATTCATCTGGGATGCAATGTTGCATAAAGTAATGTCAACTCACATTACCCCTAAATTACAAAGCATTATAACACATGCAAATAATGCATTATTATAATTAGTTCACTTTTAAATGTTTATTTCAGTTATTTGATTTTGTTTTTCATTGTAATTGTACATTGTAATTTAAATCAGTCCTAGGGTACCTACTGATGTCATACACAAAGGGTTGCAGATGCAAAAACTTTCATGATGATTTATTTTTTTATTTTAATAATTTAAATCTTTCATCTAGATTTATATTGCATGTTTTTATTAAAAGAAATGACATAGTCATCATGCATGTTAATGGGTACTATTTTGTGCTACTGTTTCTTAAACATATCTATAAAAAATTATTTTTAATAAAAATGAATATGTTTTTCTCAGTGTATTAAATTTCAACTCAGTAGGACAAAGACATGGACAGTGAGAATGATAGACAAGTGTGTCTTATGGCAGCATAGCTGGCTTTAGACACCTGCAAACCTGTTCCTGGGGGGCCTCCAACCACAGCAAGTTATCTTATCCTGATAATTTATAACATGTTTTTCAAACCAACAAAAGCTAATACATCAGTCTAGTATATGTAATAAACCAGGTGGATAATAAGTCTTATTTGTATCTGCTTTAAAATTCAAAGATATTTCTGGTTATAGTAACAATGTTCTGTCAATTAACAGGCGTCACAATTCCATTAAATATTTTACCACTGACATACTGCTCTTGGCTTTGTTAAACCCTGCTGTTGGACATTTTCTTCACTAAAATAACTACATAGACCAGCTTTAGATCCCTGCAATACCCTTGGCTGCAGAGAGTTCCTTGACTCTGTGAAGCCTCACAAAAGCTGCTGCTGGTTGGGGAGAATGAGGGAGAAAAAATATATCAATTTCCTGATTATACTCTTTAACCAGAACAGGGCTGTGATATGACCCTGCTAGGCTATGATAATGAACATGACCAAGGTAAGCACTAGAGAAATCAGCAGCCTAGAATGACTTATCTCAGTGCAAATTCTGGATTTTAAGAAGAGCTGATGTTTCCAATCATCAGGGATGGCTTTCTCTTTCATGGAGATTTATAAATATTGGCAGAACACCAGATACTATAACTCTCAACTTACTTGCTCAAGAATTCAGTGCAGTGTGCCAAAAATAATAGCAGAATAAAGGCTCAAAATCAGGATCAAGTTTTACATATTATTCTAATTCACTTAAAAGTTAGAATAACACCTTTTGCATCAAGATGCATTTTACGATCATAGGAGGTTACTAGGCTATTGGCCGTGAGGCCCTTATAAGACTAGCCAAGAGTTTAGCCAAATTTTGGACAATAACTATAATACCCTAATGTCTGGATTTATTAACTGTTTGTAATCCTGAATGATTTACAAGCAAATCAAACTTTTTATGAGGGACAAAGCAAAAGTATTAGCAAAATCAGGAAAGGTCTGTGAAATCAGGGAGAGTGAGAGGTATGCATTACTCCTCAATGACGTAAATAAAAGTGACGTATTTCTGCTGCTGTTTGATGACTGCTAAACAGCAGCCACTGATCTGGTGTAGCAGTACCAGTGTTTCCCATCCACAATTCCTCTCCTTTGTACCCACTAAAAGAATATTCTCTCTCCGTTATAGTCTTATACTTCATACTGGGCTATCTGGCAACTGCTCAACAGAGTGAATTTCCATATAAATTCCCCAACTACTAAATTCCATCTCACCTATTCAAATCTTTTTTTTTTTCAATTGCAAATTGCACCACTGTGGGCAATCCTCCCAAGCTCACAGGTCACAATATCTCTAAATCACTGTGTCATACCACTTTTTGACATTTCACATTTCTTTCCCAAATTTCTTTACAGATGCAAAGTTTTGCTTGATCATTATCATACCATCCATTATTTTGCAATCATTTCTTCTTTTTGGCCAAGCACTCCTGATTGATATATTATATCTATACAGCAAAACTTTTCAAACCATATCTGTATCTTCAATCATCACTTGCATGTATCCTCAATCATCACTTGCATTGTTATAAATAAATATATTGAAATAAAAAAATAGGTGAGTTATCTCTAAACTTCCCTTTCTTTCACTTTATATAGAATCCTCATTTTAGTTTAACTGAGACAATATCCCCATATTTCCACAAAGAAAATATCTAATAACTGTTCTAACAGTTTTTCCATCAAAGAATGTACTACCCTCAATAACTGAGTTTTTTATATAAATGTGCTTTTAATAAAGTAAACTTTCTTCTGAATTTCAGAAAGTTAAAGGCTCCCCAAAATGTTTCCTTTAACTCTATCATTATTCCTTTCTATTCCAATCCACGTCCCCGCTTATGCCTAATTGAAGCCATAACCATCAATGAAAATATCTGACACTTCAATCTTACCAATATTTCCTTTTCCCCATACCATTTGTATGTGTTCATTTAATTCTAGACCTGCATACCTTAACATATTCTTCAATCTTTCCAGAAATTCTGAATGATCTTTATTTCTTTCTATCAAAACTAAGGCATTTGCTTATTAAGTGTGATTATGATAGATATTTTTTTTTCTACTGTAAAAGTAGCCGATAAGACAGAAGTGTTAATAATATGAGTCTGTCAAGATGGAGGCACTCTGGTTGACAAACCACATTTCGTTTTACTTGTTTATGTTTTTTATAATTTATATTTTTATCCCTTTTATCCATTATTTATTCATCTGCTGCTAGGAGCCATTCAGTAGTCCTTCAGTAACTGATTTAGTTGCAGCATATAGCTTACTGCTTACAGGAGCTGTGGGGGACCACTGCCCCTGCCTTCTCAGTTGATACAGGAGCACTATTTCTGCTTTACATTTTTATATTTACATCTGTCTTCTAGTTCCTTGCTCATTGTTTCTTGTTTGACTTTGCTGATGTCCTTCAGCTGCCTGTGGAACTTAGATGACTTCACTTTTGAGATGTGTTTCATCCTTGAAGCCTGACTGCTAGAAAAATGCTGCTGTTCAAAGTTGACTGTACATGGATTTGACTAATACTGAAATACACTGGGTGGTTTGCATGCATCTTCCTGTTTGTTTTACTGGACTGCAGTAATTCCATCCTTTTACATCTAGCATCAGAGATAAAGTCTCACTGACCTAAAATCAGAGAGACTTATAGGATTTTAATTAGCATCAACTTTTGGAGGTAAAACAGGCCTGCTATAGTACTATTTAAAAACTGAATAAAATCATACAACCTAATTTTGTGGTACTGGGAGCAAAATGTAGTATTTAATTCCAAATATATGGCATACATAATAATGTTTTTAAGATTTTTTGAAGACATTTTTATTTTGTGTAGTGGTGATGTTTTATTGGGTTTACCTTTATAACCGTGATTTGCAGAAGGGCGAGTGCTCATACTCTAATCCACAAAACTAACAATGTCGACACACCTACATGTTCGAAAAACAGCAAATCAAACAGCAGATTCGCTGTTTTTCTAACATGAAAGTCGAATAAAAAAAAACAAAGTGTAAAGCAGAGGGGCAAGCCCCCCAGAGCCCCCACACCCCCCCCTACTTTATTATTCTAACTCCAAGATCGTACTACAGTGAGAAAAGAAACCATTTCCCGATCCCCACTATAGTGCAATCCGCCCCTGAATGTCGAATGTGCAATGAGCGAATCTCACTGTGCATTCACTCATTGCACATTCGCACCTTTTTACGTTCAACATTTGTATATCTTGCACACTGCCTTTTGAGTATGTGCAGTTCGGTCTGCAAATCGCGTGTATAAAGGTAAACCATTTTACTGTTAGCTTATTTTATACAATTTTTAAATAGTACTACAGAATTCTTTATATTTACCTATGCTTGGTCTAGGAAGCCCATTAATTATTTAGATATATTAATGGTCGCGTGGGTTTCCTCCGGGTGCTCCATTTTCCTCCCACATCCTAAAGACATGCTTTAGGTGGATTGGACACTCTAAATTGGCCCTAGGCATGAGTGTGAGTATGTGTGTGCCTTCCGTGGAAGGTTGGGCATCGGGCTGGCAACTCGACACCATAAAACTTCACTTCCAATCATGAGCAGACAGGTGATCCGTTGTGGCAACCCCTAACCAGGAAAAGCCAGAAGAAGAATTTTAAAAGATTTTGAACAAAACAGATTCACTGCTAATGTATACAGGAAATCTAATTTTTCCAATAACTACTTGGATTATAAAAGTAATCATCCCCGAAACAGAAGAAAAGTATTGTTAAAGGGCAAATGGTTTGCTTGTCTCAGATCATTTCTAAAGATCATGATTTTCAAATAGAAATAGATAAGTTAGTTCGATGTTTTTTGCAAGAGAATTCTCCTAGAAATTGTTATTGGATGTGAAAGATGTCATTTTTAAACACAGGAATGACAAATTTATTCCTTTATTGGAAAGGCAGGTAATTAATTTTGGAAATAAGAAAGTTAGAGATGAAAATAATTATGATCATGCTATGGTAATAACATTTGGAATTGAAAATTACTCTATCAAAAATTTGGTAATCACTAACTGGAAGATTATTGGAAGTGATAGTGATGTTAGCAGAGTGTTAGGTAAAGGACCACATTTTTTCAAGATATTCCAGTATTAAGGAAAATTTAGAAAAGGGCAAGGTGAAACAATCTATTGATTCTGGTACTCACACTCTTGGTATTAGGTGAAGGAATATATTTTGTTTTTAAGAGAAATTCATATAATAAGGATAGGTTAGAAAAGGACAATGTGAAACAATCTATTAATTGTGGCACTAACACTGGTATAAAGAAGTTAGGTACCATAAAGTGCAAATATTGTACGTAATTTAGATATAGTCATGAAGGGGAATGTGTTTTATTAAATTCCAGTACATACACATTCGGGTTTAATCAGAATTTTGATTGTAACACAAAAGGTATAGTTTATCTAGGCTTTTATGATTATTGCCATTGTTTCTACATAGGGAAAACTGAGCATACATTAAAAAAAAAGAGAATTTATGATCACTATTACGACATTAGTATCTATAATTTGAATAATTCTTTATATAAACAAAAAAACTATAATCTCAACAAAAAATATTTTTTTGTTCTAGAACAAGTTCCTATAAGTCTGAGAGGTGGCTATGGAAAACAAATTAGAATTTTGTGAATTGTTATGGCAAGTTAGACTTAATATTAGTGAGTTTCCTGAGTTGAATGAGGCCATAGTCTTAAATAGTTTGCTTAAGTTATGAGAAGCTAATTACAGACGTTTTGATAAAAATGGGCATCATGTTGTCTATTTCATTTTTATATTTTCTTGTATTGATCTTCCTACTGAATGTGACAACATCAGACATGGTGGTGGAACCAGCCTTTTAGTCATACCAGTTCCTTAACCATTTTTATCTGGAGCTTCTGCAACACAGTCCCCCTGAACTTGAACTGAAAATGGCTGAAACTACTGTCGATAGTATTCCTGATATCTTTTCTTCCAGTTTCCTTCAATTCTTCCAAGAGGATGATGCTGACTTATTGGATCCTATGTTAATGACTACAACAGGTCATTGTATTGGGACTTGATATTCTAGCCACTACTAGCATTTACCTGGTATCTACTGGGAGGAATGAGCCTTGGTTTAACCATGACCTCTGCCTCTTACAGTGAGAAGGGCACAGGTCGGGTCATAACCGTCATTGGGAGGGAGATCGGAGCAATAGACTTGAACTGGATGAGAATTATGTTAAATACCAGGCAGTAATCACTAAAAGGAAGGCGGTATTCCCATAATCACTCAAAAGAAGGCAGAATTCCCATCCAGAGAAAGCTCATCAGTGTCAAACCAACCAGACATATTCTTCCCTGTGGAGGAAAGGCTATGTTGCCCAGCCTATCTTATCAGCAAAAGAGCTTAATCTGTTCCACAATGTGAGTCAGATGCTCTGTTTTTGCTGAAACGACTGCTACTACCAGATTCTTTTTGTCACCTACTCTCTCCATGGAAATTGCAGTAGTCATAGCCGCCCAGTGTCCCTGTTCTAGAAGGTGTTTGATATTCCCCATAGCAAAAATCTGTTGACCATTATCTGAATTATGTGACCAATGGCCAGCTGGTTGGACCATTATCCAGCAAGACTGGTTCTGGCCATTCTTGATGACCTTGATACAGTGATATTTTGAAATGGAGTTTCTTCTTGGGGGATAGCGGGGTTTTCCATTGGTCTTAAAAAGTGGACGTTATTATCCATATCCTTAAGTAACCTTCATTTGATCTGAAGCATTTAACAACTACTGCCAGTCTCTAACTTTTATTTTCTTGGAAAAGTTATTGAGAAGGATGCATATAAGCACACTTAAAACTTATTTTGCTTCACTGAGCTCTTGGATACATTTCAGGCTGAGTTTTACAGTTGCCACAGTACAGAGACTGCTCTTGTTTGAGTAGTCAAAGATCTCCTAATGGCTCAAGACCAGCAATATTGTTTAGTACTGGTCCTCCTGTTTCTCTCCACAGCATTTAATACCACAGACCATAGAATTTTGATTGAACTTTTTTATGTAATGATAAGTAAAATAAAACTTTTTAAGTATTTGTATTTATTATACATTTGAAGACTATAATGTGACGCTGCTTTCTGAGAGTGTGCATATCTTATAATGCATTGCATTTCTAAACTACAGTTTGTTGAGTGTGAAATGTGTTAACATACTTTTGGTTGAGATATCATGGTCTTACAAATAAATCTTTATTGTTTGTTCCAGCTAGTGGTGTAATCTAACATTTCTGAAACTGCCAACAAAGACAACCGGATGACCATGACTGCACACTGTAAGATGTAAAAACTGGAATCATCTCAATAAAAGAAAACTGAAAAAATACCATACAATTTATAAAATCATGCCATACCACCTCAAGTGAATCCACAAGCTCAGAGCTAAATATTTTACTAATAAAAAGACATTTTACATTTAAAAAGACTTTTATATCTTTTTAAATTTTGACTGTACTTCCCAGAAAAAATGAATTTCTTCAACACTGATGATCTTTAACCCACTGAACCTGTTTGATTTCTCAAAATTCTTACACTTGCCTGCATGGAGAATGAGATTCAGTTTTGTGTGGCAACCAAATTAGGCAAAATATAGATGAAATCCAGTTAAGTGTCCTATTACAATAAATGGGGTACAATAAGTGGAGGCCATATATAGCTCCTTTTCATTTAAACAGTGCCAGATTGCTACATATGAGTCAGTAATTAGCAAAAAGCAGTGAACGTTTTGAACCAAAAATAAGTATGATACACGAACCATCCTGCTTTCCCATGTGTATACAAGCAAAGGATAAATGTAATGAAATTTTTGTAAGCTGACTGTATGAACTGGCAGAAAATTGTGGGTTTAAGAATTATGATTAGGTTGGCTGATGAAGAAGTGTCTCAAAAGTTACAGTTTGAAGTTAATCTGGTTTCAGAGAAAAAAATACAAACTGCCAGAGAGGTGGAATTGGTTAAAAGGCAAAATGCTAATTTTAAACATGGCAGGTAATGTGCATGAGATAAAATGCAAAGCTAATTGCAAGTTTAAAAAGAAGTATAATGCAGGCCAAACAAAACAAATGCATGAGAAACCAAGTGAATGTAAGCCTGGTAAATGCACAAAGTGTGACTGTTATAATGAGTTGGAACAGTGTGCCCCATGTGATAAATGGTATAACAGATAAAACAAACAGTGCCATTTTGCTGTCATCTGAAAATCAAAACTAGTTAAAGAGGTTGCTTCTGGAAAAAGATGTACAAAAAGTGTTTTTTTCTAAGTTCAGCCATTATTATATCTGATGTTAAAGCAGAGCATTCTAACAAGGCTACTGTCATATCACATGCTACATACAGATGTTTCTCTAATCATTGTCAGTTGCATGTTGCAAAGAAAGAAATGTGTAGCTATGCAGGCAATCTCTGGCACAAGTCTGAATTTGAGCTTTTTGTGCTGGATAGTCAATATATAATCTACTCAGCAGAACTGTGGCATGCAAAGTGAGTTCAATTGTCAGAATAAGTGAAGTCAGTATAGATGAGTTTAGTGAATTTGGCCTGCTTGAGTGTGCACCAGTAAAAATGAAACTAAGCCAAAGACATTTCCATATGCCTTGGCCACACATAGCAGGGTACCATTTTCTAAGCAAAACTTAATTGAATGTAAATCCTTGGTAATACTGAAAATGTAATTCAACCAGATAAGTGGTACACTCTTATGGTCCCAGTTATTAAAAAGTATAATTGAGTATGAATAATTGTTGATTTAGAAAAGCTCAGTGATGCTGTGTACAAAAAGGTTCATTTTTTAACACTAGAAGACATTGCATACAAGCTTGTAAATGTTAGACTATTTTCCACGATCGATTCTTCCAGTGGTTTCTAGCAAATATTTTTCAGCAATTATCCCCATGGGAAAATTCTGTTTTAACTGGCTGCCATTTGACATAATAACAAGACCTGAAATCTTTTGCAGTAAAATAATATAGCTACAAAATGGTCTGGATGACGCTGTTGTTACTATGGATGACATCCTGTTTTTTGTTCAAGATAAGAAAATGCATGAATCAAAGTTAGAGACAGTAGTAAAAACAATGCTTTAAAGCTAAAGCAAGACAAATATACCTTAGTAAGACAGAGCTAGTAAGTGCTACTGGAATCAGACCAGACAAAATTAACATTAGAGAAATAGCAGAGTTAAAAAAAAACATCTTGTGTGATTAACTACTGGGGCAAGTTCATAGCAGACCTCTCAGCAGTGTTTCATCTTTTAATAGACTTGCTATAGAAAGATGTACCCTGATTGCATGGACAACCTCAAGCCCAAGCACGCAGAAAAGTAAAAGAAATGGCAACAGCAGCTCCATTGCTAGCATACTATGATGTCAATAGCCTGATGACTATGAGTGCAGATGCTAGTAGCTATGGCCTAGGCATTACCCCAAATGGATGAATGTGTTATGTCCTGTTACCGATTGTTCTAAAATGTTAACAAGCATTAAAGAGAGATAGTCACAAAGTGAAACAGACCATCTAGTAAATGTATGAACCTGAGAGAGATTCTTCAGATACCTAATACTATTCAACAGCTTCAAGCTTCAAAATGTCCATAAACCATTGGTTCTACTTATCAATTCCTATGACCTAGACAAAGTTCCACCAGTCTGCCAAAGATTGTTAATGAGGCTAAGAAGGTTTAATGACAATGCAATACATGGGTCTGGAAAACAACTAGTCGCTGCAAATGTACTATCCAGAAATCCTGTAAGTGATAAGTCATTATCTAGTAATGAAGAAGATGTTGCCACCTACGTATAGAGTATAATTATGAGTAGACCACTGACTACTAAGAAACCAGGCCATCTTGCAGGCTGCATTCCAACATGTGTGACATGAATTGCCAAATCATTGGTCATAAACCAAATAGCTCATTGATAAGTACTATTCTGTCAGAACACAGTCTTCTGAATATGATGGCTTTTTAAAATCAAGACAGAAATGTAGTACATTCATCTCAGTGAGTAGAAGTGTTATTCCAAATACACAAAGGTCATCAGGGTCTTTCCAAATGCTAAGAAAGAGACAAAATGTTAGTGTGATTGCCAAGCATCTAATAATATATAGCAAACCTGTTGTCCAAGCATCAGTTCTGTATTGTGTATACACCATCACATGAGCCATTAAGGCCTACACCCTTCCCCAAGGTCTATGGCAAAAGATAGCTGCTGAATTTTGTAAGTATGAGGGCAAACACTACCCCATTGTTACAGACTACTACTCTTGTGAATTTGAGATAATCCTTGTACCAACTATGAGTAGCCGACAAATGATGGTCAGATTCAAAACAATGCTCTAAAGGTATAGTCTGTTTAACTGGTTATGAATAGTGGCAGATAGCTTATGTCAAGTGGGTTCCTACAGTCTATTACTGACTATGGTTTCATCCATACTACATGAAGTCCTCATGATCTGCAAATGAATAATGAAACTGAGAGACAGCAGTACAAGTCACCAAAAAGATACTGAGACAATTTAATCCTCACAGAGTTCTTAAGCCATACTGAGCTACTTGATGTAGTGCTTCTGGAATAAGCCCTTCACAGCTTATGCTTAGAAGACAAATACAAATTGACATACCAATGTTAGTGCCAAAACTTAATCCTAAAGTAATTTCATACAATGTAGTGAAACATGATAAAAAAGCCATAGCTTCATCTAAAAGGTTTTATGATTGACAACATTCTGCACATCCACTGTCTTTCTTCCAACCAGGTCAAACTGTCCACTTAAAGTCAGAGGTGGAGAAAAAGTGGAACGCAACATGTGTAGCAGTACAGAAAATGACAACCACAATCCTACATGGTGCAAACAAGGATGGTACCATAGATAGACAAAAGAGAAAACATAGTGCCAACTGGTTGCTGAGGAGAGTCAACCTGAGTGTGCAGTACTCCATTGAGCTGACATTAATCATATTAATGTCTAATAATGTTGCACCTGTACTGCCAAAAGATCTAACTCAAAAGAACATCTTGGACAAGAATGGAAGTTCAAGTTCAGTTATTAGCAGTGACAAATTGTGAACTGTCCATCCAACATAACTAACCATGACTATTCGTGTTCCTAATCCACTTGACTCTGTTTTGTACAGTGATTGTAAAAGTTCTATTACTTGTTATAATAGTCTGACTCAAAGTTTTCCTTCTGTAGGCTCACATTCCATTCCCACTTCCAGTTCATGCAAAATTTGAATAACCAAGAATGGTCGACCAGTTTGTATACTTAACTACTTCAATAATTGTGGCAGAATTATTGGGGCCAGATAAGTGACTTTGCAATTCTTGCTAATACACTTCCTAATATTTTACAAATAATCATATTGTTTGTACATATTAACCATATGCTTTTGCAGGATTATTTCAGAGAACTGAATGTACAGTAATGATAAGTGAAATAAAGCTGCTAAAGTGTTTGTATACAGTATACATATTTAACATAGCTACTGCCATTTTAAAAGTACAAATATGGTATTGCCTTTTTAAGATCAGCTATATCCATAATGCATTGCATTTCTAAGCTATAGTCAGTTGAGTGTGAAATGGTAAGGTGTTAACATCATTGTTAATGAGCTATCATATTCTTATGAATAAAAGTTACCTGTTTGTCCAACTGTCAGTGTATCCTGAAATTTCTTACACTACCAGTAAAGATAACTTAGTGACCATGGGTGCACACTCACATAGTTACTGTGACATCTCCTCTGCTGTGATGGAGCAGTTTATATATTACTTCTTGGACAATACTTAGAAAGTTTCTTCTGGTGTCAACTCCTTTTCTTCCTATGCCCTTAAATAGAGAGTACCAGAGGGTTCTATCATAGGCCGATTATGGTTACAGTTTATATTTTTCTATTGGGAGATCTTGTTGGGAGAGAGGTTTAACATATCACAGTTATTTTTACGATACCCAACTTTACCTTTCCTTTCCATAGGATGATATAGCAAATGTATACTCCCTCATTTTCAATTTGACCCCATATATTCATGGCTTAGTTTTTATCAGTTGAAACTTTGTACAGCAATTCATGTGACTTTGAGGGAATTTCTACCTCTTCACTTCTAAACTTATATCATTGCAGTGATTGTCTACAAATGGTGCAGAACTCTGCTACAGATGAGTAGTTAGGCCATTTGGTGCCCAAGGCGAGGCCTTCATTTAAAGCACCTTCATCACTACCTTCAAGTGATGGACAAAAAAAAAGTTAAAACATTGAAGGTCTACAATACCAAGCAATGATTTCAACATTAGACTTCAGAATTATATTTGGAAAATGTATGCTACTGTAAAATCTGTAATTCTGGTGATTTTTGAAATTTTTTTATTTCTTTTTTGTATTTTTCCTAGGAGTAATATTGGAATATTAATCTAAAACTGTGGTTAGAATGTGCAATGGAATTCCTGTATCTTGAATTAACACATTTCTGAAAATTCATAAGTTCCAGCTTTTTTTGTTTTAAAAACACAGCGTGTATAAAAGCATGAGTTTGATGGATAAACAAAAATTGTTTTTGTTCTTATTTTGTATTAGCACAACAGCAACAAATTGTAAAGTCTTACTTTCATGTTAAAATCTATATGTGGGTGATTTTCTTGCTTACTGTAGTACCAAGTCATCCAGATACAGTTAGTCCAAGTGAACGTCTCGAGAATCTCTTCACTCTTTTCCAAGCAGCAGGCCATTCTTAGGCTACAATCTCAACTAAAGTAAAACAAAAAAATTAATAATGCTAAAGTTTAGTATTACTGCTTTTAAGCTAAACAAGTACAGTATATTTAAAAGCAACAACAAAGCGGCTGAGTTGTAGTTGAATAAATATTCTTAAATGTTGATTCTGCTGGGGCCAAAATATACACACTCACTAAACAGCTTACACTGCCTCACACACTGCATCCACTACCCCAGTTATAAGCCTTTCTAAAATTTTGGAGAAATGCCTGTGGTTCATTCCTTACATAAACCATAAAGATTAGTATGCATAGGTTTCTGCTGAGCTGAAAGGGGTCAGTGAGCAGCCAGGATCACACTTCAAAATTGAAAAGCATGTACTTTTTTTAGAACATAAAAGTAAAAACAATAAATAATTTACTTTGCATTTGGGCAATTTATGCACCCTTTAGAAGCTGGTCCCCTGGGAGGCTGCCCCATTCAACCCACCCTTCTTGCATCTCTACTTTACTGCTAAGTTACTGACTAGTACATCCTATTATGCCTGTTATGCACAGAGTACACTGTCTTCCAGTTCAGTTCAGAATTATGTACCATGTCTTAGTTTTAACTTGTGTCCATTTGCAGCTTGGTTCCCTCCTACCCGAAAGCCGGATATGCTGTATTATTCCCTCAGGTCTAGCACGTAGCTTCCCAAGAGCTGTGGCTGTTTCCATGAGTGTACCAAAAGACACCTTCTATTCAGTTTTATGCCTTTCGGCTCCCTACCTGTGGAACTTATTACCTCAGCAGCTTTGGGAATTTCCTTCATTCACTGGCTTCTACAGATCATTTAGAATCTACTTATTTGAAATAGCCTTTGCTGGTGTGGGATTACCTATATTTTATATTATATTACCATAACGTACTTGATAGTTTTGTGTTTTTTGTGCTTTCTCCCTGTGTTTGTTTTATTTATTCCACCTGCTACCTTTGTATTTTATAACAAATCACCTAACAAAATTGAAGTTGAAGATGAAGTAGGCATAGCTAGCACCTTAATTCTACCCTCTTTTATATAACTCATATCCTTGCTATCTCTGTTCTTTTAACCTACCAAAGAATTGATAAGTAAACCACATAATAAAAGACTTGATGGATATCCTTGTTTTATATTAGTGACCATCTTGATTTTACTATTTAACTGTCCATTAACAAAAGGACATAACTGTCTGCTACTATTCACAAAAGCACAACATTTAAAACAACATCCATAACAATGTACCACATTTAGCAAACAATCTGAGCCACTTTTCTGGTTTGCTTACTTATAAACAGACAAGTATATAAGCTTTAAATTCCTTATTAATGAACTCCACCACCTCCATCAACAGCAATGCGATATTTACAGTGTTTTTCCATTTCCTAGTCCAACAATATCTGCCTCTGCTATCAAAAGTAACACTGCCTCTTATTATAAGTATAAAATCTTTGCCTATAATCAATATTGTAAATGTGAAATATTTGCCAGTAGTTTATGTGTGTTTACAAAAGTAATGACTTTACAAGTTTCCTTTTCCAAATAAATGTTATACCTTCTTGTACTACCTCTTCCCTACAGCCTACCCCCTGAAATCATTCATTATACACCAATACTATATGTTGCAACTGTCAATCTTCCAATAAAGTTTAAAAAATACACCAGTCCATTATTTCCAGGTAATGTCTCTAGTTTTCCTGCTTTTAAATCCATTCTTACTTTCTTCAGTTATTTCCTTATCAAATTGTGACCTATGTTCCTCTGGAATCTTCTTAACTTCTCAGTAACCCCTACACTATATTATGTTTCCTACTATACCTTCATCCTGTTTCTTGCATACAAATTGTTTTCAATTGCTTCTTACTACTGAGTCCTCAGTATAAACAAATTTGCACGTGTGATTAAAAATGCATTCCATATAATCATTGCATTTTTAAATATATTTTTTCTAAAATAGGAGATAAATCTTATTTTTGACCTTTAATACAAATCTGTCCTCGTAGCATATATTCCATCTTATTAAAATTATTTTTATAAATGTTTATTTATCTTTTGCCACAGATTGCTTTTCCATTTGCCAGTTTCTTATGTATTACACTCATTATCTGTTATATTCTAATTTTCCCTGTCTTAACTTCTTAGACAAAAACTTATATACTCATTCAAAGAAATTCATAATACATACCATAAATCATAAAAAAGCCCTCATATTAATATGATCCTGATGTAAACCATTTGTGTATATTATTTAATTCATGTAGTACAAGCTCCTTATCTACCTTAAGTCATTTCATTCTTAGCCATCATGTAAGCAATAATTTCTTTGCAATTAATAAAACAGCCATTTAAGCTGAAAAATAACCTAAACTACTGATACGTTATACCTTTTAAATAGTTTATTGATCAAAAGCTGTACCTTTTTGCATGAATATTGCTTATTTTCAGTTGTATGCATATCCTCCCTTCTTAAAATATTGTTTACAGTTCTTACGTCTATATTCTTTAATCTACATTTTTCAAACTTAGTTCTACATATACTTACCCAACAAATATTTATTTATTTAACATTTGTTTACCAGGAAAGTCTGACTTGGAACAAAGCCAATTTTCAGCAGAGGCCCAGGGAGAAATGTTCTAGATGCATGTCTTTGAAACATGGGAGGAAATCGGAGCACCCAGAGGAAACCTACACGAATGCAGGGAGGACATGCAGACTCTGCACAGAAGGCACCCCAGCTGAGAATCGAACCGGAGAACCTCTTGGTGTGAGGGCCAAGGCTACCGCTGCACCACGGCACTGTCCATGGGTATTAATTATTTAAAAAGTTCAATCTTTTTAAATAAGTATTTCCTCTCACTCTCTCTTGTTTTTCCTAACCAGAGCATCCCAATTAATAACTCTAACGTATCCATTCTACTCAAAGATCTCTTATTACTACCATCCCTAACTCTGCCACAAAGTTATTTAACACCCTCATTTCCTTTTATCTGATATCATGGCTACTACTCCGGAGCACTTTGCCTACCAAAAGAGCCATATGATATCTCCCTGCAATGTAATTTTAACAATTTTAAACACTTCCCTCTCTATGCTTAAAAAATGATAAAATTTAAGCAATTTATATCCACCTTGTAGTGTTGTACCCATTCAACACTAAATTTAATTTCACTTCCTTCTTAAAGCTATTCTTATTTAGGGATATAAGTTTTATATCCCTTATTTCTTTCAACTTCTATTTTTTAATTTTATCTTCCTCCTTCCTTTAAGCACTTTACCTACTATAGTATTATCTTTTCATGTAAGGGACTTTCTGCTTTCTTCTAATATAGTAAATATATTTTCAGTGATGATGCTATCCTTTTATACTTCCCTAACAGGCATAATCTGTTTTGGTATTCCATACTAATGAGATTCCCCTCCTGTAATTATTTTCCCCTCCTTCCTACACCTAAAAGATATTTCTTCATTTCCATCAACATTCATCACATCATTATTCTATATAACATCATCAGAGTCATTCACATCACAATCTGTCCAAATGATCTGTGGAATTATGTTTTGTACATCTTCTATAACAAACACTTCATGTGTTAAATTCTCCACATGCTTCACATCTTTTTATATCTTCCTCACAAAATATAATTTATTTGCCTGACCTGCATAATATAACATTCTTCTGTATTTTTAATACAAATAACATTAGGCAAATATTGCAGTTGTTTCTGTAGAACTTCAAGCCCACTATTATTATCCATCTTGCAGTCCAAATACCCAAGGGGTCTACTCTACCTAGACTAACTCTTGCTTACCCCCTCTCTTTCCCTCTAATGTTTTGGTTGTTCTAATTATATTAATTGAAAAAGGATACTATTTTTCACTATGTTTTGCTGTTTCCTAAAAAGCAAGTTAATACCTATGTAAAGGAATTCATATCAACATATTATTTTATTATCTTATATAGCATTTAAGTTGTAAGTTATTTTTGTGGAGCTTTTATCCCCTGCCCTCCACTGAAAATGGGTACTGTATGATCCTACTGGACTTTCTTGATAAACAAATATCAAATAAATAAAATACAATAAAATAAATGTCTTTACTATATCCACCACATCAGCACATGACTTCCTTACTTTTTTCGCACTTCACAATTAACAAAAACAGTTTTCAGTTTTAAATTGAATAAATACATTACATCTTCTTGTGATTACAAGGTCCTGTAAATAATATATATTTATTTACTTATTTGCTTGTTATTTTGTTTATTCATTTTGTAAAGAGCACTACCATTCTTCTTACTAAATGCAGTCACACAGCTAATAGCATAATTTTGGGCTTCAAAGGAAATATACTGAAAAAATCCTCTCCACCCATGTAAATGATTTTCTCAGTTGTCACACAGTCACCCAAAATGGTTCCAGTACTAAATGGAAAAACTGCAGTCTGTTGAGTGGTTCAATATTCTTGCAACTACAACATAAAATATTTCTTTACAATACAGGTGCCTATTTATCTTTTCTAGATGCTACAAATGACTATGTTGTGTAGATGGAATTATAATCAGGTCACAGGGGTTAATGGTATTGTAATTTGGTCACATGGGTTGTCTCTTCCTATCACATTTCTCGCTGTGCTTCGTAGTTCTCCTGGCCTCCCAAAATTGTAACAGTAGCTTAAGAATGGAGTTGATATCTTCTCTTTCATTAAGCTAATGCACTGGCTTCTAGCTCCTCAGTGAGTTTTTCCATAATTTCACCCCAGAAATTAGCTCCAAAACATTGACTTATTTCAGGCACATCAAGTACTTCTTCCAATACCTCATTATATAGACCTCTTCACATGTATCTATGACCACCGAACCATTCTCCAGGTCTCTGTATGTCTCGATATGCTCTCTTCACTGCAAGTAACAGAATGTCCAGCCATAATGAAGAGATGGTGGACTTCACTGCTGTCTCTTTGGGGAGTTCATGCACTGCTCAGGTTATCATTTCTGTACACCAATTTTGCCATTATGAAATTCAGTGCAATGGCTCTGCATATTATGAGAATCTTTAAAGTGTTTAGAATAATATCCATGCAGTTTCTTCAGGTTACAATCATGGTGTGCTCTCTAGAGGATCTTTTTTTGTATGGGAGTATATGCCCATACTGGAAGTGACTCATAAGGAAGCGTATCAATGGACCTCTGATATCTCTGATCTGGACCCTTAGCTTAGCATCCCTCATTAACTCTGGCTTCAGTCTTCCATGCTCCTAAGTGGACTGGTTTGGATTATACAACTTTTGTGTCTAGTCCAGGACTTCAATCTCTCTCTCTCTCTATAACTATTTCTCGCTCAGGTCTTAGACCGGGATAGCCATCCTTTTCTGGTCAGGGTGCATAATATCCACCAGTGTTGGTCAAAATATAGATCATATGGGCACTCTGGAGTAAGTTATTGATTTACAAAGTTCAGGAGATTGGCTACTGGTTCCAGGCTGTTAGGTTGGCCTGCATGCCTTATTAGCTCCAGAACCCTAATACAAGAAGGGGAGTCATGATAGCATGCCTTCAGTTTGTATAGGAAATGGGAAGAGAAGTATTACATCCCAACAGTGAACATCCACATATCACTGGGCCCACAAGAGAGCCAACAAATGGAAAAGCTCACCACCCAGGGGACTGAAGTTTTGCTGCAATTCCTCCTCACATATAGCATGTGCATCCTGGCCAGAGTTAATAAAGACAAGTATTTTCAGGAGCAGGTGTAAGAGGAAACAGTACAGGGCATCAGTGCTGTGGATAGCCATAACAGGAGTAATCATAAAAATCAGTATGGTCACTATACCTGGCTATAGGTGGTCTCACATATGTGACCACCATTACTCCTGAGGATCCACACTTGGGACAACACACTAGGCTGCATGCTTTCACTGCCATCAATATCCCTTGTGGGCAGATGGCATGCCACACTTATTCATGGCCATCATACTGGTTGTGGACACCATACAATTGCTGACTCTCAGCATGGGACAACATTTCACACTGTGCACACACCCATAGCTCTGTATTTTCCCTGTCATGTACTGCAAAAAGGCTTGTGACTGCAGGCCAGTATGGAACACATATGACAACCATTGCCCATGCTCATTGCATGGGAACTCCAACCAATCACTGGTGTATGTGAACCCTAACTCTCCGCAACCTGTTACCAGACTATATGGCTACCACAATCACCTCGCCTGACCCTCACCCATATGACAATGCTGCTGTCACATGTGAATGTGCCATGCCCACACTCTAACCAGTGAGGGCAAGTTATTTTTTTGATACACAAGGTGATCAACTCCTACACCAAATTTCATAACCTTGGCTTGATAATGTATGCATCACTTTATTCTGAGTTATGGCCCGTAGCTGTGGACTAGACATCACCTGTTTGCCAGTGCTACAATATACTGTGCCCACCTCTGCCTTACATGAGGTCATAATGCTGCATGCTCCTAGTCTGACTGGATGCTGTGTTCCTCATCTGTTGTTCCCATATGTATGGTGGAACATGATGGGATGTTTACCATTTGCTGAAGCTGTTTCTATAAAGCTATGTTACTAAACATGGCATGCACTACAAATATCTCACTGCATGTCTCAGGTAAATTCTCCAGTGCTCCACTGGATGCATTTAAGTAAGGAAGGATTCCCTTAAGTTGACCAAAGTAATTCCAAAAACATTCTGTGTCTCTGGGTATGCTGTATTAAGTACCATCTCTGCCATGATATGGGGGCTGTTGATGGGCATCATGTACAACACAAGATGGCAGCATCATTATATGCAGCCTACTACATGATTGCATAGTAACTGTTTATAATGGGTTCTGTATCACATACATGCGAACCTGCCAAGTACATAACCTTATGGAAAGTCAGTCCACGCAAAATGTTGGTACAGATTGAATGAGTCCTGGTTATGAGAATCATGGAAACTGCTTGAGTGGCAAATGGCAACATTATAGATTATATGATGGGCACTGTACACCACCTGACAGGTGATGGAGTGGCAGCCCTTCCTACTTATGCATCTGACACCCTGTGGAACAAGTGGGGCTTTAATGATAATGTCTGTGTTTACAGTCAATGGCTGCTAGAACCTCACGAAAATAGACAATGTTGAAGAACTCCTGCACAGTAATGACTCTCTCCTCTGCATTTCTTGGAAATCATATATGCTCTTCCATATGCTATACCATAATGTTGAGGAACTGATGTAAGATACATGAATCTGCCACCTTCAAAAATTCCTAGAATGTCCCCATAGCTAGAGAAGTTAAAGCTCACATGCTTTAGTGTCCAGTGGAATGTAATTGTCCATGCATCTACCTTCATTCCACATGGAGACAACACAGTTCAACATGCTCACTTATGGTATCCCTATCCACGCAGAAGTGGTTCACAGTCTGCTGGTCAGCCAAGTGGTAGCAAGTTAGGAGCTGAAGGTATCATCTAAATTGGTACACAGAGCTGTGTTATACCATGTAACAGACAGTGGCTCCAAGAGGAACCCCTAACACATACTGCTGTGCTATAGCTGCTGTTATTGTACATTCAAAGGATCTCTAATTTGTTGTCTATATTAACCAGGAAAAGCCGAAAGACAAACAACAACAACATTGTGGGTAAAAGGAAGCAGGAAGCTCACAAACTGAGTGGTCAGGTGTGCAGCACCTTCCCCACAGGGCACCACAGAAGAAGTTGCTATGAAGAAGGGCACCATGGTAGCAGCATTCCTTTATTTAAATAAATACAATTTGGAAAAGTACCTTAGCCAAATGGTGATCTACTTTGCCTATGGATTAGGCCAGTAATGGGTTCCATGTTTAGAAATGTAAAAGTCTTATTTTTTTTTATTTCTTTGCTATCCTCCCACCAGTGCTTATATTTTCTGTACATTGGTATGAAAAATACACAGTGTCAACATTGCCAAAGTAGAGAGGTGCTCATACTGAGACGCTTCAATTTCAAAGTTTTTCTAAAGACTGATATCACACCTGCTCAGATAATTCAGTCTCTTTAATTAAAGCTTCATAAATTTATATTATTCTAAGTACATACTATATATGTAACTCTCAGGAAGAATCCATATCCTTAATGCAGCAAAATATTTAAAGATAATTAGCTTAGTGTACCACTCAAACTATGCTATCATTACCTATGTGAGTCATATGAGTTGTTGTTTGTCTTTCGGCTTTTTCCCGGTAAGGGGTCACCACAGCGGAACTCCGGTCTGCTAATGATTGGCAGTAGATTTTTATGAAACGCTGAGGTGCCAGCTCAACGCCCAACCTTCAACGAAGGCACGCCCATTTACGCACGCATGTCTTTCGAACGCTACTCAACCGTGGGCAGGACATGCAGACTCCACACAGAAGGCACTCCCAAGCCATGCCGAGAATCGAACAGGAGAACCTCTTGCTGTGAGGTAACAACACTACCGCCGTACCACCGCGGCAGTCACATGAGTACATGCAATAAATTGACATTATACATTTTAGCATATAACATGCTTAACTAGAAATAATCTTTATAACTGAGTGGTGTCTTGAATAAATAGCCTTCTGTGCAATATTTATATTCATTAATGGATCTAGCACAGTCACTTGTTTCATTACTTCCACTCAAATGAGAAGCATTCTGTAGAGAAGATTGAGGCAGCTCATGCAAAAGAACTCTCAAATTGCTGGTTAGCACAGTACTTGAAATTTGCAAAAAAGTATCCATAGATTTCATAGATCTGTTCAAAGGCCTGATCTTTCAGCGGTATGTCTGGGCAGAAATAAACATTTGGTAGCTTTTGTAAATGCCTTCTGTTTCTACAAAAAAGTGTTCTTAGGTTCATATATACTTACCAAGCTATTGATCTGTGAAGATCTTAAGAAGCATATCCCTGCATTCCCATATTAGTTATAATTCCTCATATTCTGCCATATGAATCTCCGAAGATGGACTGAACAAGTACATTTCTGAGTAATTAAATGTTTCTCCCTATCTATGAGGGCCACTGGTGATAAACTAGGACAGAATTTGTGTTTGCCCATCCATATATTTGAATAGAGTTAGAGAAGTACTCTGCTTTATGTGGAGGGGAAGACAGTTACAGAGTAGTGGTATTCCCTGTAATACATGCGTATCCCTCCAGCATGTTCTGATAATCTTGCAAAAGAGACTGAGGTCCCTTGAGCAGGTATTTCTGATACCAATGGACTTAAGAATATGTAATAGGCCTGACAAAAAGAGTTTGCTGAAGCTCTATATACAAGACAGAGGTCCCATCTCAGTAGCCTATATGATACCAAGAAAAGAAAAAAGGCTTTGATCTGGTCTGCGTAGTTTATATGATTTAGTTACTTCATTGTTTTGTTTTTTTTTTGTTTATTTTTTTGGTTTTTGTTTTTAGTGAGGAAGCGGTGTGGTCATTCTATCTGTGGCAACTGTTTGGAGAGGTACATACTGAAAGAGTCATTAAATTCAATGATCGGCTTAATGAGTGCCGAGTAGAGAGGAACTATTACTTCCCTGAATTTGGATGCTATATCCTTACATATAAGTTGTGCGATGAAAAATGACTTCCTTACAATATTGAATACATGGTGATCAGAGGAAGTTTATTCTCAACATAGGTGCCCAAATCAATTTTCGGGGGGGGGGGGGTTGTCTATGTGATAGTTATGAAGGGAGTTATGCTTACCAAAGGAAATGATTATACATATCTTGGCATATAGTTTCAGCCTGCATTTTGGCAGTAACTATTTGTTTGGAACAAGCCTTCTTGTAGGATCCTGGTGTCCTTAGAGTCTTTATGATGGCACCATGTTTGCAATCATCTGTAAACTTGGTCAGTCACAATCCTTTTACATTAGCTTTGACCTTTAAGAAGTAATTGCTGAAGAGAAGTGATCCAAGGAATGAATTCTGGGGCATTCCACTAGTGACTGGCCTTTAATAGACAATAGAGCCACCCACCCTCCCTAACTTCCTGTATTCTATTTGTGAGCCAATGTGCTATCCAAAAAGGAAATTTTCCCAACTAAATGTTAACCCCTGTGCAACTGTGCTGCCTGTGTGTGGGATGGTGTGAAGGCTTTTCAAGGTCCAGACAGGCAGTATGCAATGATTTGCCCTCATCCATTACCTCAATGACCTTTTTGAAGAAGTCAACCAGGTTAAGTAGGCAGGACCTGCTCTTGATAAATCCAAATTGCACTGGTCAGGAGTCTGTAGGTTACCTATATCCCTATTTATTAGTTCCAGAATGATTCTTTCCATAGCCTTGCAGATGAGGCTGGTCAAGCTTGTGGCTCTGTAATTACCTTGGTTCATTGTAGCACCACCTTTATACAAAGCAATGACTGGTGCTGTCCTCCATTCATCAGTCAGAAAGTTTATTTTAAGGCTAATATTGAATAGCCTCTGAAGGGCATCTGACAATTGAAATTTGTTTCAGGATAGCCAGTAGGCAGCCTGGTATGTTATCCAGCCCTATAGAGGTACTGTTCTTGGCCTTAGGTATTGATTTGAGAATTTGTTCTTTGGTGATTTGAGGAGGGAGTAGATGACGGTATTTGATCTGAGAATATTGGAGGGGAGGGGAGTGAAGCTGGTGCCAAATATGTCCACTAGTAAATTAGTTATGTCCTTTGTGATATTATTCACTATTAGCTCTGCATAGTGCTATGCATTGTTTTTGATATCTCTAACATAGTTAAAAAAGGCTTTGTGGTTATCTTTCACCTGGGTGGCTATCTAACCTCATGTCTGGCATTGGTTGATATGATCATGGTTCAGAGTTTCTTGCTTAGTTTAGAAAAAGCGTTTATAGCTTCATGATCATTAAATTTATTTTTGCATAGAATGAGTTCTATTATTTTGCTATAGAGCCTTTTTATATTAATGTTCCACCATAGGGGTTTATTTTTGGATTTGGCATTATATTTATTTCCGTGGGGGGTGGGGGGCAGCTGTATCCATGCAACTATTTACATGACCGTAGAATATGGTAGCAAAGGATTCTGCATAGGCAGTGGGATCACCGAGGTAGAATGGGACTTTGAATTGAGTCAGGTAATCACTTGGTTTTAGTAGATTAGCCTTTGCATAGTCTCTGAATACTGGAGTATTGGAGGATGCTTCTGGCTTCAGTCTTAAAGTGAATATGACTGAATTGTGGTCTGATTTTACCAGGGAGGGGGTTACAGTAAACAGATAGCAGAGCTGCCCCATGTTAGTAAGGACCAAGTCCAAGATTTTATCTCCCATGGTTGGGGTATGGACTAATTGATTCAGCGAGATCATATATATTAAGTCTAGAAATCTCTGGGCATACATGTTTGAGAATGAATAAGTCTCCCTGTTGATGGTGGGAATAGGTGAAGTCTCCCAGGAGAATGATGTTTAGCTTAATAAATATGGACTTCATGCTAGTTAAGTTGGAGGTATGGGCCAAGGGGGCATAGAGGGTGTCCTGTAGTTAATTATGATGTGATAAATAGTTTTGTTTATACTAAGTCAGATGAGGAGAAATTCAAAATCATTATCTTGTCTAATAAGTCTGTAAGGGAGATTTTTTTAAGAATATAGAGACACCTCCACCTTTACTGCCTACATCTAATGTGATGGGCCTGTAAGAGAGATAGTCATTGAAGATATCCACTGATGGAGTGCTTTCACTGATCATGAACTAGGTCTCCATAGCAATACATATATCTAGATTGTCCATGGTAATTAGCACTTGTAGGCTGTAGATTTTTTTTTTTTTGTGAAGGCTCCTAGCATTGAGCAACATTACCTTAATGTTGCCTTGATTCTGTTTAGTTATATTGGAAGTTCTGGAAGACTGACTTTGCCTTAAAAAGGGACTATGGGGGGGGGGCAAGATCTTATACAGTCTATGGGAGCCACTGGGAGAGAGGTGCAGGTGATCCCTGGAAAAGCAGTTTAGACTGTCTACCATTTCTTCCCAGGTTAGTGTATATGATACTCCCTTAAAATGGCACCAGAATCTAAGCCAATTAATTGCTGAAGTCAATTATCTTTCGTTCACATTGTGGCATCATTCTTGGTAATGGTGGAATACTGCTCAATGTTAGATTCATACCTGCCTTAAATATATGTATTCCAAAAACTCCCTCATGTATCTTTTTATATAGTCCTTCGAGGTATGTTGTCCTTCAGATGAGACATTAAACTGTGGCCCCAGCTCAGGTGGATGTAAAAGATCCCACAGCACCCATCAAAAACAGTAGGGGAAGTTCTCTAATTCCCTGGCCAACTTTACCCTAGTAGCATAAATGCCACCTCAGGTCTCCCCTGTAAAGGGGCTACTTGCCTAATAGGACTAACCTGGTCAACAAAGGATGGATAGATAGATAGATAGATAGATAGATAGATAGATAGATAGATAGATAGATAGATAGATAGGCAAATAAAAAGTCATTTACAACCCACATGTACAATGACTGTTTCATATGTGTATTTGGGGTGCAGGGACTTGACTACTTGTATGATGTGGCGAATCCTGGTGCCTGACAGGCAACTGACCATAACCTTTTCTTTGCAGTCTGGTGAGCAGTGCATCAGTGCCTCACTATGGAGTCACCTATGACGAGTATACTGGTACGTGTGATGGTTTGCCTTATGAGGTTTGAACTGAGTTTCTGTTACTCTTGGGTGTATGTTTTACAGAGGGTGTTGCCTCTGATGTGTGTTTGTGAGGTTGCTGAGGATAATTCTTTCTTGAGTTACATTTAGGAGGCTTCTGTGGTTTAGGTAGGTTACTTATAAGAGTTTCAGCATATGTAGGCATATATGTCTGGTCTGCGGTGTTTGAGACTGCTTAAGTGTGATGTGTGGTGCTGACAACCTGCTTGTTATTTGTAGTGGCTTTGTGTGACAACTTTGCTTCAGATAATATTATATAACTATATTTCTCTCACACTGTGGCAGATTCTTTAAGTAGTATGTGGTTGTCAGTAAACATTTGACAATTGCTACACTGTCTCAGAATGCCCATTTCAACCAAGATGACTACAGAGACAGTCGGAAAGTGCAGATCCATGCCTCCAGTTGCCTACTGCTGTGAGATGGTGAGAAGAATAGGATCTAAGAAATTTGAGTTGCTTGACTGGAGTGCTATCTGTCTAAAAATGTACAATAAAAGTCAACACACAAACCTGGTGCTCTTTGCATACTTAGTTATTATTAAGTATGCTAACAAATTTCTGGAGAGTGTTATACAGAGAAAGTTATGCTTCTAAGTACCTGAGTCTATACAGTGCATGGTTAAATGCTTAGTTCTTCCTTTACTCAAACTAGAGTTTAAACACAGCAATTCTAACTCAGATCACAATAAATGCCAAAAATAAGTGCAGAGCTATTTCAATAACTTAGGAAAAAATGCAAACGTACTTATCCACACAGCAATTCTAACTCAAATCACAATAAATGCCAAAAATGAGTGCAGAGTTATTTCAATAACTTAGGAAGAAATGCAAATGTACTTCTCCAAGTTGTTTCTATGGTGGTAGCAAGTCAAATCAGGTATAGAGCAGTCTTTTTCCATAGCATGGTTGCTTAGCATTACTTATCTCTGAGTGAATGAGTCGAAAGCTGCCTTTCCATGCAAATGCAAGCAAAGTAATAATAGTACAGAAAAAATAAATTCAATTGAGCCCACCAGCCAATAGCAAAACAACACAATTCAGTGTTCTACAAGCAGTAAGAGGCCTATAAATGTTTTAGTTCTTCCTCTATTCCCTCTAGAGTTTAAACAAAGCACATTTGACACAGATCACAATAAATTCCAAACATAAGTGCAGAGCTATTTCAGTAGCTCAGTAAGAAATGCAAAAGTACTTATCCTAGGTGTCTCTAGGCTGGTAGTAAGTCAAATCAGGTATAGTGCAATCTTAATCAATAGCATGGTTGCTTAGCATTGCTTAGCTCTGAATGAATGAGCACAAGGCTGTACAAATGTTTAAAACTTGGAATACCATAGAAATACATACCCTGAAAATATATGATCTAGGAGAATCAGAAAACACTAGTACTGCAACTCAGATTGCAACTTTATGACTAAAACTAGATCCAACTGCTAAATCTGTGTTTACTTTGGCTCTTTCCCATTCTTTCAAAATATAAACATTCTTCACTGATTTATCATAGAAAAAATATATCTCTGACGCCTAGCTTGCAACAGTTCTATTGTTGCTTGTTTACATTCAAGCACCAGTAATGGAAATGATACAGCTAATTTTAGGTCTTTAAGCTATGAACAACTAAATGGGCATACCTCTCAACTGTCTAGAATTTCACATAATTCCAGATTTTTGCCTCATATTTTGGTCTGTTCTTCATCATATTTGTAATTTTCTGGTAAATCATAGAGGACTGATATCACTAAATAATGACAAATGTTTCAGTTTCAGACTTCAGAAAATTTTAAATCTATTATCCTATCAACTTTCTCCCTGATTTGAGATCTTTGTCCCCCCATTATTTTTGACATTGTCCGGTTTTCTTGTAGTAAGCAGTTATGATGTATGTGCACAGGGGATAGTTCTACAGACTGTGATGAAATGTTTCTGCATTCAGTAAGTGACAGGTAAAATAATTTATCATTTTGGAATAGTTTTCTATGAGATAGTCATGGATTTCATGTGATATAAGTGAATTCCCACTGCTTTCCAAACTCATGGAAAACTTGACTGAAGAACTAGGGAACTAGGGACCACTGTCAGAAACAGCTTGTTACAAAATTCTTTGCCTAGAGAATATAGACTTTAGGACAGTAATCACTGAATGACGGGTAGTATCTTTCAGTTGTAGTATTTCACAGAATTCTGTGTAATAGTTCAGGTTTAACAGGAAATGTGGATTCCTTATTAGAATAAGTCTACTACTAGTTTTAGCTCTTCTTTCTGGTTTGGATTTATAAACATGCCACAGATCTCAAAACTGTGTTATCAACTGCACTATCTGCACTATTTGATCAGTATATGACATCACATGCCCTTTCCTTGTATTTATTTAAACCAAGGAGTAATTCATGTTGTTCTTCTTTTGGCTTTTCCCGGTTAGGGGTCGCCGCAGCAGAACTCCGGTCTGCTAATGATTGGCAGTAGATTTTTGTATGGGTGCCAAGGTGCCAGCTCGACGCCCAACCTTCAACGAAGGCACGCCCATTCTACTCATGTCTTTTGAATGCCACTCAACCGCAGAGAGGACATACAGACTCCACACAGAAGGCGCTCAAGTCGAGAATCGAACAGGAGAACCTCTTGCTGTGAGGCAACAACGCTACCGCTGCACCACCGTGGCTTTTCAAGGAGTAATTCATGCATTACCTGAAATCAGCTAGACATATAAGTGAATTTGAGTACACTTTTATCTGCTGTTTTGCATATAGTACTGTATTTAATTTATTTATTTGTGTTTTTCACTGAATATTAACTCAACTGAAGTTGTGGCTGTCTCTCTACAGTTAGTTCCCCACCCACCGTCCCTGTTCTTGTTTTGGTGTTAATGTCGGTGGCTTTGAAATTGCCCGCCCCTCTTGTAGATTTGTATTTGGATACTCCTTCTGGGCCTATCTCATTTGCTCACTCAACTGAGTGCAGTGAGATCATATTCTGATTTCAGGCACTCCTACTGTGTACAAAGAGAGCATTTGGGAAGGACAACCCCTGTAGCATCTTAATCCTGCTCTGTTCCTTCCCTCAAAAAAAAAAAAAAAAAATATATATATATATACATACATATATATATATATATATATATATATATATATATATATATCTTATTCATCTGCTCTTACTGTAACTGTCAGCTGCTTTTTTGCGTGCTGTTATCTGCTCAGTCACTCTTACTCTGTGCTTATTACTGCTTGTTAGTAGCCTTCTAATTTACTGCCTTCTGCACTTGTTTTTTACTCATTTGTTAATTTAATTGCATTTATTTGAACAGCATTTGCCGTAGTGTTGCTACACGCTCGGGTGTGCTGACCTGCACTACAATTTGAATTGTATTTACTGCTGTTTTAGCTGCTTTTCTGTAACAAAAATAAAATTCTAAGCTTGTTTCCTGCCTTTCCTGTAACTAGTCAAGTCCAGATACAGGCTTGCTGTATCCAGGACTGTTGGTAAGCTTCTGAGCCCCCCAAGCCTTTCTGTATTGGAGGGAAGCCTTCTAGCTTATCAGTGGGAGTGGCAAGTACTAGGTAGCTTATCTACCATGGGAAGAGTGGGTTTTGGCCCTGAAATTGTAGTTCATTGGCCGTTTGGGCAGTTTTTCCATCTCTTTCTACTTTCTAGTTAAAAGCCCGTTTTGCATTTGGTCCCTGCCTTTCCTATAACTAGTGTAATCCAGGTACAGATTTGCTGTATCCAGGACTGTTGGTAAGCTTCTGAGCCCTCCAAGCCCTTCTGTGTTGGAGAGAAGCCTTCTAGGTTATCAGTGGGAGTGGTAAGCACTAGGTAACCTATCTACCACAGGAGGAGTGGTTTCTGGCCCAGAAATTATAGTTTATTGGCCGTTTGGGAAGCTTTTCCATCTCTTTCAACCTTCTGATTTAAAAGCCTGTGTTTGCACTTGTTTCCTGCCTTTCCTGTTACTAGTCTAGTCCAGGTACAGATTTGCTGTATCCAGGACTCTTTGTAAGCTTCTGAGCCCCCCAAGCCTTTCCATGTCGGAGGGAAGCCTTCTAGCTTATCAGTGGGAGTGGTAAGCATCAGGTAGCTTATCTACCACAAGAGGAGTGGTCCCTGGCCCAGAAATTGTAGCCATTGGCTGTTTGAACAATTTCTTTTCCATCTCTTTCAACTTTCTGGTTTGAAAGCCGCACTTGTGCCTGTTTCCCGCCTTTCCTATAACTAGCCTAGTCCGGTTACAGAGTTGCTGTATCCAGGATTGTTAGTAAGCTTCTGAGCCTCCAAGCCTTTCTGTGTTGGAGGAAAGCCTTCTAGTTTATCAGTGGGAGTGGTAAGCACTAGGTAGCCTATCCTCCATGGGAAGAGTGAGTTTTGACCCAGAAATTGTAGTTTATTTGGCCGTTTGGGCAGTTTTCCATCTCTTTCAACTGCTGGCTTAAAAGCCTACGTATGTACTTGTTCCCCGCCTTTCCTTTAACTAGTCTAGTCCAGGTACAGATCTGCTGTATTCCAGGACTCTATGTAAGCTTCTGAGCCCCCCAAGCCTTTCTGTGTTAGAGGGAAGCCTTCTAGCTTATCAGTGGGAGTGGTAAGCATTAGGTAGCCTATCTACCACAAGAGGAGTGGTTCCTGGCCCAGAAATTGTAGCTACTGGCCGTTTGGGCAGTTTTTTCCATCTCTTTCAATGTTCTGGTTTAAAAGCCGCACTTGCGCTTGTTTCCCACATTTCCTGTAACTAGCCTAGTCCAGATACAGAGTTGCTGTATCCAGGACTGTTGGTAAGCTTCTGAGCCCCACAAGGCACAGGCTTTCTGTGTTGGAGGAAAGCCTTCTAGCTTATCAGTGGGAGTGGTAAGCACTAAGTAGCCTGTCTACCATGAGAGGAGAGGTTCTTGGCCCAGAAATTGTAGTTTATTGACCATTTGGACAGTTTGTCCATCTCTTTCAACTTTCTAGTTTAAAAAACCACATCTGCGCTTGTTTCCCATCTTTCCTGTAACTAACCTACTAGGTAGCACTAGAAAGCCTTAAACTGATACAAGCCTTCTAGCTTAGGAGAGAGACTTTGGAGTGATTAAGTATCAGTTTTCTGTACTTTCTTGCTGTACTTAACTGTTTTCCACCTAAACGCAGAATTTCCAGCATTTATTGTGATTTAAAAGCTTGTTTTTTTCACATATTGTACTTATTTGACTGCCTGCACTTTTAAAAAGTTGTTTTTTGTTTAAATAATTTGTTTAACTGTTGTAGGCTACACATTAAAGTGTGATAGCCTTTTCTGATCGTTTGTAGTCATTTAAAGCTGTTTTAAGTGTACTTTTTTTACTGTTTTTGCCTTATCTTTTCAACAAAACAAAAAAAAAATTCCTTGTTTCCTGCCTTTCTAAGCTAGTATAGTCCAGTTTTCAGGCTAGTGCTGAATTCAGGGCTGTGATACTAGTTTCTGAGTTGCCCATACCTTACTTGGATAGAAGGAAGTTTCTCTGTTCACCTGTGAGAGAGGGGAGCTTTGAGCAACCTATCTGTCCCTGGAGGAGTGGTTCCAGCCCAGAAGTTAGTAGTTTAGTGGCCATTTTGGGCTAATTTCTATCTCTTTCATTTCCCTGCTATAAAAACCGTGTTTGCACAGTTTTGTGCACCGGGCAGTGCCGGTTAGCTACGGTTAAATTATTCCCGGCTCCACTAAGTCTCCTCTTCATATTTCCCTTGAAGCTAGACTAACTCTCAACCTAAGCACTCAAAAAGCATCTTACAGCCCAGCACTTGCTCAGACCTAATAGCAAGCACTAATATACCCTGACATTGATTCCCCAGCAGGGCAAGGCTCTTTATTCACCCCTCACCAACCAAGTGACTAAGCAGCTCACCCTACTATTCAGGCATGACCAAAGGGCAACTTCAGGTGCACTCTCCAGCCCAGCTGGTGAATCTGGGTATCCTGAGGCAATGTTACAACTGCCTCATGTACACAGACAACCCTCTCTTCCTACCACAAAACACTAACATATGCGAGAGATGCAATTATACAGCCAAACTGGAAGCTAAGCTGTTTCCACCCAAGACTGGAACAGACAGTCAAGAGGAGAAGGTTAACACTTGCACCACAACTCCAGCCACACACAGACCTACTAAAACAGCACTGGCAAAAAATACACATAAATTCACAAAATCATACTCAGAGGCTCTAAATAAAAGCCTGCAAAAGCATTAGAGACCTCCAAAGCAGACACTCAAACAACCTGCACATCCAGTCACAAACCAGACAACGCATAAAAGACAAAATCAGTGTGCCGCACAATCACAGCCCTTAAGGCGAAATAACATATCTAACACACTAGTAATAGGAGACTCTATAGTCAGGAACACTGATGTCCCACTCACTAAGCTGGACAAGCAGAAGGTTACTGTTAGCTGCCTGTCGGGAGCTAGAATCTGCCACATAACACAAGCACTCAGGTCACTCCAGAACAAGTACAAATATGACTCTGTCATTGTTCATGTTGGTGTGAATGACCTGAGACGTACCTTCCTGGACTACATGAAAAGAGACATGGAAGAGCTCTATGATCATATAGCCCAGGCTGGTATGACCCTGACCCTGAGTAGCATCCTGCCCTCACCAAGAATGATACCTCAGTATAAAGAAAAAATGATCAATTTCAACAACTGGCTAAGCTTCTGGTGTCATTCAAAGGGGATCCAGTGTCTGTCAGCCTAGGATGACATGCTCGACAAGCCACGTTGCTTCACAAGAGCCGGCTTGCACCTGTTACCCCTAGGCTTTCGAATACTGGTCAAGGCTCTTGCTACCCCCATAGTGCCTTTTTTTAGGCAAGGCTCAAAAGTCAAACCCACCTCCGTAAACAGCACAATTAACAAAAAACTGAGGGCTATGCTACTCAACGCCAGGAGTTTAAATCTCAAAATGCACGTGCTCGAAGCACTCCTCAGTATGGAGAACATCGACATCTGTGCAGTAACTGAAACCTGGTTCAAGGCTCCAGAGAGCACCCCAGCACTACAACTCATACCACAAGTTTCGGCCACAGAACACAGACCGAAACACAAAAGGAGGGGGTGTATCCATATTCAACAAGGATACCTACACCTCCAGGTTAGTGGTGCAGCATGATACCTCTGAGATCATCCATGTGCAATTAACATCGGGCAAATCTGCAATGCAAATTGTGGCCTGCTACAGATCACCCTCCATGACCAAGGACCACCACTCCACCTTTCTGGAGACACTGAAAAACATGAAGGTCCTACCAAACACCCTGATATTGGGCGATTTTAATTACCCTACTATTCACTGGGAAAACTACTCGAGTACAAATTCCCAGGCCCAGCGCTTCCTGGAATTCATCAACTCAAATGCCCTGGATCAGCTGGTAAACTCCCCTACCACAGGTGAAAACATATTTGACCTGGTCATCACCAACATGGGCAATAGGTGTTCCACACTGGAGGTCAACCCGTCACTGGTTAGATCAGACCATAAACTAATCACTCTGGATGTCTGCACCCCACCACCACCCCCAACTAAAGAAACCACAGTAAAAAAACTTTCTAAAGCAAACTTTACCTTACTTAAGATACAGGTGGTAAGTTTCACAGCCCCCACGCTAAAGGATAATGCTGCCCGAGAAGCAGAAACTTTTACAAATGCACTCTATGAGCACCTACAAGGATGCATGGATTGTACTATCCCTAGCAAAACCAAGACTCACTCCTCTAAGAGAAGGAAACCAGTTTGGTGGACTCCTGCAATAAACAGGCTATACAATAGAAGGAGGAAACTAGTTCAGAAAAAAAGCAAATCCCAAGAAGGAAAGACATCCCTGATCAGTATCAGTAAGAAACTGAGGTCCCTCATGAAATCATCCAAGGCTAACTTCGAAAGAAAAATAGCCAAGGATTCAAAAGATAACCACAAAGCCTTCTTTAGCTAGATTAAGAATCTAAGTGGCAACTCGCAGATATGCACTGAACTAGTGCAAAATAACACAAAATATACTGAAACTACTGATATTGCCAACATCCTGCAGATAGATTCAGTGCAAACTTCACCACCCTCTCACCTCCAAAAGGGCCCACAACAATACCGAAAAAGTGTAGTGTCCCAAAAATCACAGACACACAGGGGAAAACAGCCCTTTCAAAAGCCAAAAACACAGCGTCAATGGGACCAGATGGTGTCCCAGGCTGCGTCTTGCATGAACTACAGAACGAACTAACCCCCCACCTAAACACGCTGTTCAGCCTCAGCCTCTCCACAGGCTACATACCCATAGAATGGTGCACAGCAACGGTTATTCCTCTCCACAAAGGAGGGGCCACAACTGTCCCTGGTAACTATCGCCCCATAAGCCTGACTAGCCTGATCTGCAAGGCTATGGAGTGCATCATCATGGAACTCATTAACAAAGACATTGGGAACCTCCAAACACTTGACCCGACCCAGTTCGGCTTTGTTAAGGACAGATCATGCCTACTAAACCTGGTTGACTTCTTCGAGACAGTCACCAAGGCCATAGATGAGGGAAAGGTGGTTCACACAGCCTACCTTGACCTCACCAAGGCTTTCGACACCATTTCCCACTCGGGTATTACAGAAAAACTCACCAGCCTGAACATAAACCCCTATGTCATGGGATGTGTTGCCAACTGGCTTACAGACAGAACTCACATGGTAAGAAAAGTGGGCTCCAGGTCCGACTCTAAACCAGTCACAAGTGGTGTCCCACAAGGCTCGGTCCTGGGACCCCTACTGTTTGGCATATACTTCTCAGAAGTACAGGCAAACACAGGAGGACTGTGGCTAACCAAGTTCGCCGATGAATGCAAACTGGGAGCCATAATTGACTCTCCGGCTGACACGGACATCCTCCAAAAGGGCCTTACTGAGATGGACACCTGGTGTCAAAGTCATGGCCTCAAGCTGAATGCCAAAAATGCATAGTCATCCCGTTTGGGAAAAACAAAACACCCACGAATTACCACATAGGTGGCAGCCCCCTTAATACAGAAGAGGTAATAAGAGATCTGGGGACCCAGGTAGATAGTAATCTCTCCTTTGACAATCATATTGCCAAAGTAGTTAGGAAATCCTTCTATGTGACCCATCTAATTACTAAAGGGTTTGCATCTAGAAATAAAGAGGTTATAGTGCCCCTCTACTCTTCACTCATTAGACCCATCATAGAATACAATGCCCCATTTGGGATGTACCTCACAAGACACTTCCAACAGCTGGAAAGACCACAAAGGTACCTCACCAAGAGGATTAGTGGTCTCAAACATATGTCCTATGCAGCCCGACTGAAAAAACTCCGTCTGTACTCAGTGGCATATCGCTTACCCAGAGGTGATCTCTGCCTGACTTCAAAGCCATGTCCAACTCAGAATTGATGGACATGCTCCACCTAAAGAAATCCAAGTCACTGCGAGCCACGTGCTCTAGTGAGCTAAACCTCGCCACAACAATAAATAGAACATGCTGGAGGGATAGAGTCCTGTCACAGAGACTCCCCATGCTTTGGAACAAAATTCCAAATTACATCAGGCAGAGCCCCTCACTAACACTCTTCAAGAGAAACCTTGACGAGTGGATGGGTAACAGAAAATATACCCCTGGGATCACTTCATTGGCTCCGCTTGTCAGAGGATCAGTTAATTAATCAATGGGGTGGCGAAAGCCGACACACTCTGGCTAGGCTTATAAATGCCCTCAGGCAAATAGCCTAGTACCTACCTATGAACCTATTTGTTAGCATATTATTATGCAATTGACTAGGAATGATTATTTGTCACCTTTTTAAGTAACAGTTCTTAACACATGAGAGTTCATCATGAAAAGGGAAATATTGTCTGACAGGATGAAGTAGTGTCAAGCATCTGGCCAACCTATCACAACATAGCTAAGCAAGTAAAGCTCTAAGCTGTCACTAATATAGGTTTTCAGGTCTTGTAATTTTTCTGTTGTCATTAGTAACTGTGAAACAAACCATATTATTTCCATATCTTTCTTCTATCGATACTGTTTACATTAATTTGGATATGCTTTGCTCAAAGTATCAAAAATGCACGAGTTTTCTTGTTTTTTATTGTAATTGCAAGTCATATTTCCAAAAGAATGGCTACATCCTCTGTAGACATCCTGAAGGTTTATGTAAGGACTTTCTGAAAATGCACTGAAGTAGCAAGTGGTTTGATTCTACATTAATCCTCTTCTGAGCAGTATCCCATATTCATACTGGAAGCAGGAAGAGTTATGTGCTATTTGGTATTCAAATTTTTTGCTAATCAGATGTCGAGATTTTTGGCTGGATGTACCTATTTTCAATGTCTGCAGGTTGAGAGGTATCATGCACATATTCATTGACTGTTACCTATCCATTTCTAAAAGTACAATGTGTGAATATGCCTCAAAGTAGAAAAACCTAAGAAATTCAAGCAAAAATATATATCCTTTGAAGTTACAGAATCCCACAGTAAACAACAACAACAAAATGGTTTGCTTAACTCAATAATACCCTCAGGGTAGGCATTACAGATAAGTAAGGGACCTACCAGGATGACTACCAGTAGGGTCAGAAATTCAATGCATTGCTGGACTGGACAGTCTATAGCTTCCGGATAATACCCACCTTCTCAAGCATTACTATAAACATAGTAATTCAGTAGTGTGCAAGTTCATTATTTTGAGTTTTTTGACATGGTTATTGACAAATATTAAACCTGGTAGCTTTCTGGATGTCTGGATGTTTACATATCATTGACTTCTAATATTTTATTATAGTGCTAATTGTGGAGGTTTTACATTTTTAATTTAAAGGATCTTAAAGTAAATGAGCTTGTCTATTTTCCACAATACCAGTTTTTAAAATAATGTTTTACGACTTTTATAACTGAGCTGTTTGTGAGAGAGACATAAAGTGGGAAAGGCTCCAAACCAGGTTATGCTGAGGTGCATGATCTCTGGGATGTTTTACAAAATTCCTGAGGCTCCAAGACCAGTCTAAGTGCTTTTTCATTTATTTTCACTTATTTTATTGCATTTGCACTTGCCTATCATTTTTATCTGTCCCTTATAGCTAATTTACTAATTTTCAGTGTTTTAAAGCAATTTACTGGTTAAAGGCATTTCACTACTGCTTAACTGTATTTCATTGCTCTTTACTGCAATTCATTACTATTTAATTGCATTTTACTGCATTTCATTAGTTTAACTGTATTTTTTCATACTGTGAGTTCTGTTTTTAAGTGGTTAATATGTGCTTTTCTGTGAGTTTTACTGTTTTCTTAACCCAGATTCTTTGATTTTTGTCAATGCAAATGCCTTGGACCAGCTGGTCGACACCCCCACAAGAGGTGATAATATCTTGGACTTGGTATTAACCAACATGAGTAACCACTGCAGCATCCCTACAGTGTCATCCTCCCTGGTAAGATCCGACCACAAAGCAAGCACTTTCAAAGTCACTATCTCCCCTGACCCCCCCACCCCCCAGCTAGGGTCTAGCAAAAAACTTCTCCAAAACTGATTACAACCACTTGAGGGACGGTATAAACAGGTTCACAGTCTCCTTCCCCTCCATTGGAACTGGCACATATATCCAAACCTACACCAAGGTACTATATGAGCATTTATATAGCTGCATGGAATCAGAAATACCCGAAAGGATAAAATCCTCCTCCACAAGGAAGAGTAAACCTGTCTGCTAGACATCTGCAATAAATAAACTATGTAATAAAAGAAAAAACTTGCTGTCCAGGACCAAGAAGGAGCAGGTGCCTAATTAGAAGCAATCTCTCCTTAGCCTGAACAAGTAAATAAGAGAACTAGTAAAATCTTCCAAAGCAAACTTCGAGTCCAAACAGGCTACATCTGCTAAAGACAGTCATAAGGCCTTCTTCACATATGTCCACAATTTCAAAGGTTGCACTCAGATCTCCTCAGAACTGGTGGTCAAGGACACCACATAGACAAACACCATAGATATAGCCATCCTGCTGGCAGACAGGCACAGTGGAAACTTCACCCCTGTCTCCCCCATCAGTAAATCAGGACATCCCCATCACCTACCCCCTCCTCCCATTATCTCTAGGGAGCAAGCCATCACTAACCTCTCAAAGGCAAAAATATCAGCCTCCATGGGACCTGATAACATCCCAGGCTGCAAACTACATGAACTCAGGCAGGACCTTGCAGGACCTTTGGGCACCCTGTTCAACCAAAGCCTGAGTACCAGCTTCATCCCAGCCAAGTAGAGGACAGCCACTATCATCCCTTTGCACAAAGGTGGAGCATCCACTGATCCAGGAAATTATAGACCCATCAGCCTAACTAGCCTGATCTGCAAGGCCATGGAACGGATTATCATGGACCTCATTAACATGGACATTAGCAACCTCCAAACACTCTATCCCACATGGTTTGGTTTCATCAAGGGGAGGTCATGCCTGTTAAATTTGGTTGACTTCTTTGAGACAGTCACCAAAGCCATGGATGAAGAGAATACAGTGCACCCTGCCTACCTTGACCTGGCCAAAGACTTCAATCCTGCTCCTCACTTGGGTATAATAGATAAACTCTCTCATCTAGGCATCAATCCATAATTTACCAGATGGGTAGCAAACTGGCTTACTGACAGAATCTACCTAGTCAAAATAGGAGAAGCCACCTCAAGCAGTAGACCCATAACAATGGGTGTGCCCCAGGGATCGGTCTTGGGGCCTCTGTTGTTTGGGATATGCTTTTCTGAGGTGAAGGCCAAAACCAATGGGCTATGGCTGACCAAGTTTGTAGATGACTACAAGCTGGGCACTGTCGTCAATTCCCCTACTGATGTGGACATCCTCCAAGAGGCTCCCACCCAAACAAATGACTGGTCCCAGAAATATCATTCATAATAATGATGTTTCTATGTTGAGAGGTTGTATTTTGGAACAAGTAGTTTTACATTTGGGAGAGGGAGTTAGTTTAAAAGACAAACTGTTACATAAAGAAACAGTGTACATTTTAAAATACAATACTCTGGCCCCTAAAGGGTTAAACATGGAATGTAATTGGAAGCATGCAATTAATTAATTGTTAATTGTTCCTTGGTGGTTCCAGTTATTGATTTTATGGCTACAGACCTTTCTGATAATATTCCCCGGATTTTTCGGGAGGACTTTATGGAGGGCTCACAACGTTCTATAGAACAATATGTTGTCCACTTGGATGATAGAGTTACTAGAAGTGGAGAACATCTGATTCATACCTGGGAGAAAATTTTGGAGGACAGTAGTCAGAGGGAAGAGGATCCATTCTCTGCTGTGGGTAATGTTTGTGCCATGGCTTTATCATCTGAGATGCAAGATAAGTTGGAAAGTGTACTGTTTAAGGAAGTGAATGTACATTTTAATTTCTTAAGCCTCCATAGATATGTAGAACTGAATATAGCACCAAGAGGTTTGCGTGCTTTTAAAAGTCCTAGCATGCCTTTTGATCCTGACAGTGCAGAGGATAAAGAGTTTAAACAGCATTGGGTAGCGGTGGCACAACGCTGTTCATTGGAATGGGTCAGGATCCTTACAGAACACAATGCTTTAAACCAACGCAAACTAAAGGAGGAGGCTCACAGACTATGTTCCAACCTAGCAACACAACAGACTCTCTCCTTCTGTCTTGATAATTTTTTGGCTGAGATGAATAATAAAATCAATGTTTATGAAAAAGATGTTATTGAGCGTAAAACTCATAAAATCCAGAGAGACGTGAGGAATTATAAAAACGACCGAGCTTCTCTCTAGAAATTTAAATCTTGCGGCAGACAGTTGTAGGGCTGTGAGAACGGAAGTAATAAAAAGCATGATTCCATTACTTTTGCCTCTTCAAATGGAATGGATGTAGCAACAGACTGGGACACTGAGGAGGATAAATATCATCCTTTACTGACGGCTCATGATACAAAAGGACATGTAAATAGATTTCAGAGGAATTCGGGAAGAGAGCAGCAATCAAATAATCGGAAAAAGAACAAAAAATGGTACAGATCAATATTCAGAAAAAGTGTATGGACATGATAGATATTATACAAAAAAAGGTAGATGGCAATGACTTTTTTTGCAATAACATGTTGATAAATATTTCTGGAACAGCTTTAACAGATAATATATGTGCGGCTTTAAATTTAGGATTAAAATATGTTCCCGCTGTTTTATCTAGAGCTCATGAAACACACTGTGAAATCTTCCATTTAATACTGAAGGTACATTTGAAGTGTGTTTGATAATAACAATGAATTAAGGGAAATTGAAACAAGCAGTTGTAGTTCAGATAGCTTCTTCACTTGTACATCTGAGTGTGAATCTGAGAATTTGGATTGTTAATGCATATTGTAGTTTAAAAACTGAATGTGTGACAACCAAAAGCACATATATATCCCCATTTAATAATAACACAATACAGAATTTTTCTGTGGTTCTGAATTTTGCAGTTGAACAGCTGTATTGTAAATTTAATTAGAATTTGGTTACATACAACATTACTAAAAGAGAATGGCAAACCTTAAGTTTAAGTAAAGATAAATCTTTGGTAATTAAACCTGTAGACAAAGGTAGTAAAATTGTAGTAATGAACTGTAACCAATACCTTAAAATGTGTTATGACCATCTGAATAATGAGAATGTATATTGCTAAGAGTGATATTAGGTTTTATAACAATGCAATAAGTGAATACCAGAGGATATTAGATAAAGGATATCGGTTTGGATATTTTACAAAACAGGATATTCAGAAAAAGTTTAATCCTACGAATTGTAACCTAGCTACATTTTAATATCTTACAAAAGTACACAAAGGTTTGGATATGCTTAAAGGGTGTTCTGTTGTATCGGCCCATACATACTCCCTGCACAATTTGGGAGTTTTTTTTACATAGTTATTTCTTTTTGATTGTTAAGGAATTCTGTTCTTATATACAGGATACACAGGATTTTTTACAAAAAATTAAAGGTATTCCTTGAGAAGATGTTATGTATTGGGTCACTATGGATGTAGTGAGTTTGTATACAAACATTCAGCACGAGCATGGAGTAGAGGCCTTGTATTACTTTCAGGGGGATACTTCAAAATTAAATTTTATTATAGAATTAGTGTTATTTTGTCTGAAAAATAATTATTTTAGTTTTAATAATGAGGGTTTTTTTATCAAAAACCAAGGCACAGCCATGGGGGCATTTTTTGCCCCTATGTATGCTAATGTACTTATGGCTAAGTTGGAATTGGATGAAATTTATAAACATGATTTTTTTGGGAAACATGTAGCTAGGTATTTTCATTTCATTGATGATTTGGTATTTTTGTGCAAGGGAGGTAAATGTTTAGTTGAGCAATTTATTAATGATTTACAGAGGAATAAATATAATATGAAATTTGATGGACTGCAAATTGGAATGTGTGTTAATTTTTTGGATATTTCCTTGAGGGAATGTAATCAATTGAAGCAAATAATAACTTCGGTTTATAGAAAATTAGATGGGAGTAATATATATCTACATGGGTCTAGTTGTCACCCAAGTCATTTGATTAAAGCTCTTCCATATGGTGAATTTCTTAGATTGAATAGATTATGTACATTGGATGAGGATTTTTTAGAAGCTAGTAAAACTTATAGTATGTTTATTCAGACAGGTTACAATGGGAATGAAGTTAGAAAGGCTTTACAAAAAGTTATTTATGAAAGAAAAGATATTCTAGAGTTATGAAGGGAATAAAATAAAAAGTTAAATTTTGAAGGTAGTAAAGAATTGAGGGTGGACAATAGGTTTTATAATAACTAATAATAATCATACAGAGGGTAATAATGTAAATAGTAAAATGTATTTTGTTGCTACATATAATGTTTTGAGTGAAGAAATAATAAAATTGGGAAAATGTTATCAGCCAATGTTATTGCAGGATAATCAGTTACATAAACATATTGAAAGATTTCCTAGTGTGTCTTATAGAAAAGGTAAAAACATAGGGAATTTTGTAGTACATAGTAAAGTTGTTTTGCCAAGTTCTATTGTTAGATATGGGGGTATTAATGATAATTATGGCACATATAGGTGCGGTAAGTGCTCTATATGTCCTTTATTACTAAAATACTATTCAAAAATGAATAAAGTGAATTTTAAACCTACACAAAAATTTGATTGCAATACACAAGGAATAATATATGTTCTACAATGTCTCTGTAAGCTATTTTATATTGGAGAAAACCAGTGGGCTTTTAAAAAAGACTACAAGAGCATGTTAGGGATATTAAAAATATATGTTTTGAAAGCCCTCTGACTCTCTATTTTAGGGATTTTCATAGCAGTGATGCTTCTATGTTAAGAGGTTGTATTTTGGAACAAGTAGTTTTACATATGGGAGAGGGAGTTAGTTTAAAAGACAAACTGTTACATAAAGAAACAGTGTACATTTTAAAATACAATACTCTGGCCCCTAAAGGGTTAAACAAGGAATGTAATTGGAAGCATGCAATTAATTAATTATTTTATTGTGAAGACTATTTAATTTGTGAGTTTTTTTTATACTCCAGTGAAGGCAATTTGGCCGAGGTGCTAGAGAGATTAATAAAGCTTCTTGGAATATTGTCTGTAGCAGTTCCTTGAGGTATTTTATTATTGGACTTGTTCCTTGGTGGTTCCAGTTACTGATTTTATGGTTACAGACCCTTCTAAATAATATTCCCCGGATTTTTCGGGAGGACTTTATGGAGGGCTCACAACGTTCTATAGAACAATATTTTGTCCACTTGGAAGATAGAGTTACTAGAAGGGAGAACATCTGATTCATACCTGGGAGAAAATTTTGGAGGACAGTAGTCAGAGGGAAGAGAATCCATTCTCTGCTGTGGGTGATGTTTGTGCCATGGCTTTATCATCTGAGATGCAAGGTATGCTGCATAAGCTGGAAAGTGTACTGTTTAAGGAAGTGAATGTACATTTTAATTTCTTTAGCCTCCATAGATATGTAGAACTGAATATAGCACCAAGAGGTTTGCGTGCTTTTAAAAGTCCTAGCATGCCTTTTGATCCTGACAGTGCAGAGGATAAAGAGTTTAAACAGCATTGGGTAGCGGTGGCACAACGCTGTTTATTGGAATGGGTCAGGATCCTTACAGAACACAATGCTTTAAACCAACGCAAACTAAAGGAAGAGGCTCACAGACTATGTTCCAACCTAGCAACACAACAGACTCTCTCCTTCTGTCTTGATAATTTTTTGGCTGAGATGAATAATAAAATCAATGTTTATGAAAAAGATGTTATTGAGCGTAAAACTCATAAAATCCAGAGAGATGTGAGGAATTATAAAAACGACCGAGCTTCTCTCTAGAAATTTAAATCTCGTGGCAGACAGTTGCAGGGCTGTGAGAACGGAAGTGATAAAAAGCATGATTCCGTTACTTATGCCTCTTCAAATGGAATGGATGTAGCAACAGATTGGGACACTGAGGAGGATAAATATCATCCTTTACTGATGGCTCAAGATTCAAAAGGACATGCAAACAGATTTCAGAGGAATTCGGGAATAGAGCAGCAATCAAATAATCGGAAAAAGAACAAAAAATGGTACAGGTCAATATTCAGAAAAAGTGTATGGACATGATAGATATTATACAAAAAAAAGGTAGATGGCAATGACTTCTTTTGCAATAACATGTTGATAAATATTTTGGGAACAGCATTAACAGATAATATATGTGTGGCTTTAAATTTAGGATTAAAATATATTCCCGCTGTTTTACCTAGAGCTCATGAAACACACTGTGAAATCTTCCATTTAATACTGAAGTTACATTTGAAGCGTGTTTGATAATAACAATGAATTAAGGGAAATTGAAACAAGCAGTTGTAGTTCAGATAGCTTCTTCACTTGTACATCTGAGTGTGAATCTGAGAATTTGGATTGTGTTAATGCATATTGTAGTTTAAAAACTGAATGTGTGACAACCAAAAGCACATATATATCCCCATTTAATAATAACACGATACAGAATTTTTCTGTGGTTCTGAATTTTGCAGTTGAACAGCTGTGTTGTAAATTTAATTGGAATTTGGTTACATACAATATTACTAAAAGAGAATGGCAAACCTTAAGTTTAAGTAAAGATAAATCTTTGGTAATTAAACTTGTAGACAAAGGTAGTAAAATTGTAGTAATGAACTGTAACCAATACCTTAAAATGTGTTATGACCATCTGAATAATGAGAATGTGTATTGCTAAGAGTGATATTAGGTTTTATAACAATGCAATAAGTGAATACCAGAGGTTATTAGATAAAGGATATCGGTTTGGATATTTTACAAAACAGGATATTGAAAAAAAGTTTAATCCTAAGAATTGTAACCTAGCTACATTTTATTGTCTTCCAAAAGTACACAAAGGTTTGGATATGCTTAAAGGGTGTTCTGTTGTATCGGCAGATATATACTCCCTGCACAATTTGGGAATTTTTTTACATAGTTGTTTCTTTTTGATTGTTAAGGAATTCTGTTCTTATATACAGGATACACAGGATTTTTTACAAAAAAATAAAGGTATTCCTTGAGAAGATGCTATGTATTGGGTCACTGTGGATGTAGTGAGTTTGTATACAAACATTCAGGGGATACTCCAAAATTAAATTTTATTATAGAATTAGTGTTATTTTGTCTGAAAAATAATTATTTTAGTTTTAATAATGAGGGTTTTTTCTATCAAAAACAAGGCACATCCATGGGGGCATCTTTTGCCCCTATGTATGCTAATGTAGTTATGGCTAGGTTGGAATTGGATGAAATTTATAAACATGATTTTTTTGGGAAACATGTAGCTAGGTATTTTCATTTTATTGATGATTTAGTATTTTTGTGCAAGGGAGGTAAATATTTAGTTGAGCAATTTATTAATGATTTACAGAGGATTAAATATAATATGAAATTTGATGGACTGCAGATTGGAATGTGTGTTAATTTTTTGGCTATTTCCTTGAGGGAATGTAATCAATTGAAGCAAATAATAACTTCGGTTTATAAAAAATTAGCTGAGGGTAATATATATCTACATGGGTCTAGTTGTCACCCAAGTCATTTGATTAAAGCTCTTCCATATGGTGAATTTCTTAGATTGAATAGATTATGTACATTGGATGAGGATTTTTTTAGAAGCTAGTAAAACTTATAGTATGTTTATTCAGACGGGTTACAATGGGAATGAAGTTAGAAAGGCTTTATGAAAAGTTATTTATGAAAGAAAAGATATTCTAGAGTTATGGAGGGAATAAAATAAAAAGTTAAATTTTGAAGGTAGTAAGGAATTGAGGGTGGACAATAGGTTTTATAATTAATAATAATCATACAGAGGGTAATAATGTAAATAGGAAAATGTATTTTGTTGCTACATATAATGTTTTGAGTGAAGAAATAATAAAATTGGGAAAATGTTATTAGCCAATGTTATTGCAGGATAATCAGTTACATAAACATATTGAAAGATTTCCTAGTGTGTCTTATAGAAAAGGTAAAAACATAGGGAATTTTGTAGTACATAGTAAAGTTGTTTTGCCAAGTTCTATTGTTAGATATGGGGGTATTAATGATAATTATGGCACATATAGGTGCGGTAAGTGCTCTACATGTCCTTTATTACTAAAATACTTTTCAAAAATGAATAATGTGAATTTTAAACCTACACAAAAATTTGATTGCAATACACAAGGAATAATATATGTTCTACAATGTCTCTGTAAGCTATTTTATATTGGAGAAAACCAGCAGGCTTTTAAAAAAAGACTACAAGAGCATATTAGGGATATTAAAAATATATGTTTTGAAAGCCCTCTGACTCTTTATTTTAGGGGCTTTCATAACAGTGAAGCTTCTATGTTAAGAGGTTGTATTTTGGAACAAGTAGTTTTACATATGGGAGAGGGAGTTAATTTAAAAAACAAACTGTTGTATAAAGAAACAGTGTACATTTTAAAATACAATACTCTGGCCCCTTAGCGGTTAAACAAGGAATACAACTGGAAGTATGTAATTAATTAATTGTTAATTGTTTTATTGTGAAGACTATTTAATTTGCGAGTAAGAATTTTTGTTGTACTCCAGTGAAGGCAATTTGGTCGAGGCGATAGAGAGATTAATAAAGCTTCTTGGAATATTGTCTGTAGCTGTTCCTTGTGGTATTTTATCAATCCGTATGTTACCAGATGGGTAGCAAACCGGCTCACTGATAGAATCTACCTAGTCAAAATAGGCGAAGCCACCTCAAGCAGTAGACCAATAACAATGGGTGTACCCCAGGGATCGGTCTTGGGGCCTCTGTTGTTTGGGATATGCTTTTATGAGGTTAAGGCCAAAACCAGTGGGCTATGGCTGACCAAGTTTGCAGATGACTGCAAGCTGGGTGCTGTCAATTCCCCTAGTGATGTGGACATCCTCCAAGAGGCTCTCACCCAAGCAAATGACTGGTGCCAGAAATATGGCCTCAAACTAAATGCCAAAAAAATGCACCATCATCCCCTTTGGGGAGAGTGATATCCCCACAAATTATCACATTAACAACAAGGTCCTAACCATGCAATCAGTCTTGAGGGATTTGGGCATCCAGGTTGAGAGCAAATTGACTTTTGATCACCATATTGCCTCCATTATACGGAAAGCTTTCTACATGGCCCACCTTATTAGTAAGGGTATCTCATCCAGGGACAAGGAGGTCATAACAACCCTGTATTATTCCCTTATAAGACCCATTGAGTACAACTCCCCTTTCTGCAAGTACCTCACAAAGCACATGCAGCAGCTGGTGAGACCACAGATGCTCCTCAACAGGAGAATCCAGGGCCTCAAACATCTACCCTACACAGATAGGCTAAAAGCCCTGTCCCTCTATTCAGTCTCATGCAGACTCCTCAGAGGTAACCGGCATACAAAGCAATCTCAGACCCCCCCCCCCCCCCCCTTGATGGGACTACTACATAGCCACAAGTCAAGCTTCATTCAAGTAACCCACACGCTCAACCTCAACCTGGTCTGTGAGATCAATAGCACTTGTTGGCGGGACAGATTTGTGTCCCAGAGACTCCCTCTTCTGTGGAACAGACTCCCCTCTCCACGTCAAGCAGAGTACTTCATTAACCCTTTTTAAGCACAACCTGGATAACTGGATGGGGAACAGAAAATACACCCCTGGGATTCCACCTGTGTCCCTGCTGGACAGGGGCATCGGGTGCTGAATTGTCGGAACATGGACTAAATTCTTGACTAGGGTAAGGGCCTCAGGGCCAATAGCCTAGTAACTTCCTAAGATTCTATGAACTAGAGACGCTTTGAAATGCTGATACATTAACTTAATTTTTTTTCCAAAATAATGCCCAGTTTTAGTAAGGATAGAACAAAGTTTTGAGACACAATTTGAGGTGTCCCTAAAAATAGGGACAACTGAGGTAGTTTGAGCTTGTCGTTTGTCTATGTTAAAACGGTACCCGTCATCTACAGACAGAGGTAGTAGTAAGAGTCTGTGTGTGTGTGTGTGTGTGTGTGTGTGAGAGAGAGAGAGAGAGAGAGAGAGAGTGTGTGTGTGTATCGTTGCTTGTAAATCCCGGGAGTAGAGGAGTTCAATTACTTATGCCAATTTACATTTGAATTAGTTTGATCCTGAGGTTAAATTCCATTTCCCTTCATATTAATTTTTCTTGTAGCCCTGTATATAATATAACTATAGATCATTACACAGTAAGATACATTTCAGTGTCTCGCAGACAAATAAAATATAAATATATAAAGTATCCCTTCCTAGTCTACTTTATATGTTTACCTTCCTCATTCCTTGTTGACGCCTTCCATTTCCCTAGCAACCTGTAAACAAACATCCGCGCCAGGACTTCACGCACACGAGGGAAGACGCACCAGAATCGACACGGGTCTGCACTACCAAGGGTATAATACTCTCTATTATCTAATTTTTGTTATTAAAAGACAAAGAAAATGGTGCAGTCAGAAAGGAGACAGGATCTTCATCTGACAAGTACCGGTACAGGTTTGAGGCATACTGAACCCCCGAGCTTTCCACCGTCTTTTGTCAGAGTAAGTACTGAAATATTGCAAGTGCATAGAACAGAAACTCTGCTTCACTCGCTAAAAGTTATTAATATGTAATCTGAATTTACATTTGAAAATCTGCATTTACTGTAAATGAGTGGACATCTATTCAGAACAATAGCCTTCATAAAAATCGTGTATTTACACTTTTAATTGTTCTATTTCAGGCGTGAGTTTACTACCCACTGCTTTTGTAAAAACCTATGACGTTTTACATTTATTTTGCGATGTTATGTTTTTACTAACTTTATGGTTTCAATAGTATTTCAAGACAGAAATTAAAGAATTGAATGATTGCACTGTTGGCTGCATTTCATTATATTACTTTTCAGACCGCTCAACTCTCCCTGATTTTCAGAGACGTCCCTGTTGACTTAAATTGTAGGTCTGTCCCTCTTAACACTGGTAACTGTTAAAGAAAAAGTGGTGAATTGCACTTAATAAACAAGGATAGTAATTAGAATTATAGACTTCTTTTAGTTCAGAAAATGTAGTTCAATTCACATTATTTTATTCTGTCAATGTCTCACCTTACTACTGCTAATATTTTAAAACTGTCCCTGATTCTGTTGAGATTTGTCCTTGATTGGTTGAGAGTTATGTTACTTTTATTGGTATGTCATTGAAAAATGCATTCATTACATTTAGCTGGATAACCCACTGAACAAAACTCTTACATGAAGGCCTCCACTACAGATCAACACCTCAAAACTCAAAATGCAGGGGTAAAACCAAAAACAATGGAGACAAAGGCAAACAAAAAAAGAAAACATGAAGAGATTTTTAAATATTGATCTTATGTACTTAGGAAGTTGTTAGAACAAAAAGATCTGTATTAGCAAGACTTTCCTGAAGGAGGTGAAGTCTGAAACTGAAATGTCTGTCATTATCTAGCAACTGCAGTCCTCAACAATTTGTCAAAAACACATATTTTATGAAATATGGACCAAAATATGTGGCAAAATCAGAGCTATGTTCCACCCACCATACCCTGAGTGTATCCAGTAAATAAGTGCAGATAAATGTATGTAAGACTAACAAAACAAATAGTGCAGTTTAAATGTCCCATTAGTGATAATGCAAAAGGTTAAAGCAATGCAAATGTCACAGTATGTTATTATAAATATTCGGCACAGTGTACGGGATTGGGGATTATGGACATAAGTAATTTTTAGTGTTCCCACCCTATGTTTTGCATGCCCCAATTGTAAGTATGGTTACTAACCACACACATAATGCTGTCATAGGTTTATGGGTTCATAGGAGGTTACTAGGCTGCCCTAAGGCCTTAACAAGCCTAGCTATGTAATACCCTTGTTCCCTAATTGACCATGGTTAGATGGTCATTGTTAGCAGAGTGAATCAGTCCACACTTCTATTCCGGAAGTAAAGCCAAAAGCTTACATAAGGTTCTTATACATAATATAACTGGAAAGGCCGCAGAAATACCTCACAAAGAGGATTACTGGCCTCAAACAGATGCCCTACACAGACTGTCTCAAAATACTCCTGCTTTGCTATGTCGCATATCGCCTACTCAGAGGCGATCTCTGCCTAACATACAAAGCTATGTCAAACCCAGAGCTGTTGGACATGCTCCACTTAAAGAAATCCCAATCCCTCCGAGCTACATGCTCTAGGGACCTAAACCTTGTCACCACAATAAACAGAACATGCTGAAGGGATAGATTCCTTTCCCAGAGACTTCCCATAATTTGGAACAAACTACCTATCTATATCAAACAAAGCTCCCCATTAGCACTCTTCAAGAAAAATCTTGATGATTGGATGGGAGATAGGAAATTCACCCCAGGGATCACTTCTGTGGCTCTGCTCGACAGGGGCACAGGAAAATAATTTTCTTGGGTGGCTAGGCTTATATGGGCCTTAGGGCCAATAGCCTAGTACCTGCCTATGAACCTATATAAATTAAAACTCATTAATATAATTTATAAGGAATACTGTTGCTCCCTTAACTCATTCAAGCCTAAAGTAATTTTTTGTATAATTACAGTTCACACTCTTAGCTCCTTATAGCACATAAGAAACACAAATAGATGAGTTCAACAAATCACAGAAGCCAAGGTGTAATCCAAAAATCGTCGTTTACTAAGAACTTGTAAGCGCTTTCGTGTAATGGTATCCAAACACTTCTTCAGACAAGTTTTTTACATTTGTAACCTTCATTTAAATAGACGTCTCTATTAACACATTTATTCAATCAATAAAAACCAATTAAACCAATTTCTCAATTAGTTAAATACTGCCCTAAAAAATAATACTGTATAGCAAATACATTTTAAAACAAATACTATTACTACATTGTTTTGTTTAGTTTAAATTAAAAACCTGAGTTAGGATCACATTTAATTGGTACCATAAAAATGTACCTGACTGCTTAAACAGCCATATTTTCATTTTTCTAACCTTTGCAAGTCAACTTATGTTGTTGTAACTAGTATCCCTACTTACATTAATTGTATATATTGTTACAAGTGTTTAATTCATCTTAAAAGGGCTTTTTGCTTTAACAAACATTTTATTGAACATGTTTCATTAATCCCAGGGTAGACGTAGGCATTTGTTTTTAGTTGCCAAAGCAACTCAGATTCTTCTAGCTTTAAATGCCAAGGGCCTCCTCTGGGATTTTTTCTTACTTTCTGCACAACATTGAACAAAAAACTGTGATTAGTGTTTTCTGAAATGTGTTTTGCAAGAGCATTAGACATAGTTCGCTTAGAAATCGCATAAGTGTGTTCATAAATGCGTTGTTTTAAGTACCTTTCGGTTTTTCCAAAATAGAATGCAGGGCATGCTGTGCATGAAGCCAGGTATACTACTCCTTGAGTGAGACAATTACATTTTTCATTTATATAATATTTTGTACCTCTAATAGTGAATGTCGATCCAGTTTTTATATATTTACAGTAACTACAATGACCACACTTAAACATACCTTTATTAACTTTATATGTTCTAGTAGGAATTTCAAACATTGTTTTCAGGGACGGAGCCTTTCTAAAGATTACTATAGGATTTTGTCCTATGTTGGTATGAGAAATTTGGTCTAATTTTAGAAGTTCCCAATTGTTGTCTAGGATGCGTCTAATTTCTACACTTAATTCATTGAACTGTGTGGAAAAACTAATGTTGTAATTCTTTTTTTGTTCTTGTTTTTGTTCTTCTTCTTCTTCTACAGTGCTAGAATTGTCAAAAGCTTCAATTTCTCCTATTCTGTCAATAAGATTGCTACTATCTTGTGTTCTTAAAAGGGGGCCTAGTGTTCCAATGATCCTCTTTCTTGTTACTTCTCGAATAACTGAATTTATCAGTATTCGTGGATAGCCTCTATTCAAGAACATGGTAGTCAAGAAGTCACACTCTTCTAAAAAGGAACTTTCTTCTGAGCACATCCTAGATGCTCGTACTATCTGACTCTTAACAACCCCCCTTTTTTGAAAGGCGTCTGTGATTTGTTGAACTCATCTATTTGTGTTTCTTTTGTTGCTTTTAACTCCTAGGAGTTAATTTTTGGTCCTTATAGCACATGTCATTTTGGGGGTATGGCTTCTTTAACTAAGTGATTTATCAGCTAGTAAATAGAAAGTGTTAGAAAGTGGACAATAAGGGAGAACACTGGATTACGCAGTAAGTGCAAACCTAGAATACCGAAATATGTGGTTATGTAAAGTCCTGTATTCTCTGTTATCACATGAAACAATTACAGTCACTAAATATGATAAAAGTAAAAAGCTTTTCATTATTGCTGAGCATACCTCTTGGCTGTCCCTGACATTAATTAGAAAAATTCTTAACACTGAATGCGTAACATGCCCTTCAAATGTGAAACAGTGAGGAATATGGATTTTTTAAAACTCAGAATGAGGATCATTTCTCATAATAAGGTCACTTGAGAGGTATGAGTAATAATAAAGGGTTTCCTACCCATGAATTTTAGCTTTGTCCCTGTTTGTTGAGCAAAGAAGTTGAGAGCTGTGGCCACGATGATATGCAGCAGCTTCTAGATGTTACACAACTGTCACAATGTTCTGATTGCTATGCTAAAAAAACACTGGTGCGGTGTAGTGTTCTCTATTATTGCCAGAAAGTGCAAGCAGATATAAACAAAATGACACTAAGATTGTTAATCTGGGATGTCCTACTGTAGAGAAATTAATCAGTGTTTATCACTTATCATTCATATGTTCAAATTTATGTCCATACATTCATAATTGAGAGTCCTACATGTTATTAAGGAGTATGGCGTGATTTGCCATGGTAGGGGACAGGAAAGTCACTGTCAATGTCCATTTATATCACATCATACTATTGCTAGTTGTTTGTTAGTAATTATGAAAACAAACAATATTTCCATATCCATTTAATACTTCAAAAAACAAGTGACTTACAAACTGTTGCATTTCATTATGTGAAACTGTATATGTTGTTGGAGAAAACTATTTGATATTTGCACAGTGAAGCCGTACACATTGAGAGATGTTCAGTGCTATTTATATTGCTAATTATACATAAGCATAGGTTTTCATATTTATGAAAATATCTCAATAAACATGCACTCACAGAGGAATTTCATGTTGTCATGTAAAAGATTATGTCTGGTTAACAAAAATGTTCTAACAATATATGACTAGGTTGTGCAGTTTCAAAAATATGACAATTTGTTTGTGGTAGTGTAGCAAAAAATATAATTTGGGGTTTGTGTGCATTATAATGTATTATACCACGATCCCCCCAAAACGTGCATGCTGATTGGCCAGCGTGCCCATTGTAAATCGAGTTATACTAATGGAAAAAGGTCCGGTCGCCCGGACTTTTTTCCATTAGTATAACTTCGTTTTAAACACTGTCTCGCTATGTTAAATGGGTTTAACATAGCGAGACAGCTTTAAAATAAGCAACGGAGATCTCCATTGCTTATTTTAAAGCTGTCTCACTATGTTAAACCCATTTAACATAGCGAGGCAGTGTTTAAAAAAAAAGCAACGGAGAAAGCAAGATCTCCGTTGCTTTTTAGTCTCGCTATGTTAAATGAGTTTAACATAGCGAGACATTTTAAAATAAGCAACGGAGATGTCCGTTGCTTATTTTAACTGTCTCGCTATGTTAAACTCATTTAACATAGCGAGACATAAAAGCGGAGATCTTGCTTTCTCCGTTGCTTTTGCTCAACTCTGATGTACTGCGCAGGCGCAGTACATCAGAACTGCCGGATGCCAGACATCTGCGGAAGGGCAGTAAACAGGCATTATACTATGCCATTATTTAAGAAAAGTAACAGTTTCTTTTCTTAAATAATGTCATGGTATAATAGCAATAACCCACTTCTGGGTGTGGGTAATGCTAAATTTACCCACGGTTGGCTTTGTTTGGTCCTCGGGCCGCCTCGGGACCAAACCACGCCAACCGTGGGTAAATTTAGCATTACCCACACCCAGGCGTGGGTTATTGCTATATTACAGTATTTATGGAAAGACTATAAATGCACTATTATCACTGTAAAGAATACTTCTTACTGATAACATTGATATTTGTATAGTTTTGATAGCTTATCCTGAAAAATATTTACATTTGTTTACCTTATTCTTTTTAAGTTTATTTTTTAGAAAATGTTCTGGAACGCAAGGTGGGTGTAGGCTGCTAGAGGTGTGACATTTCACATCAAGTAGGTGATAATGAGTTAAACCATCTCTGCTTTAAAATTCTGTTTAATAGTTATGTATGTATTTGTGTTTCTGAAATGTCCCTTTTGTGATCGATTAATGTGTCATCTAATATGTTGCAGATATTTCAGTGGAAACACAGTAACTTTTTTCAATAAAATGAAGATGAAGAATTGGAGGGGGGTGATTATTATTTTCTGAATATTAATACTAACTTTGCAAAGGGCGGCCATGGTGGTGCAGCGGTTAGCGTTGCTGCCTCACAGCAAGAGGTTCTCCTGTTCGATTCTCAGCTGAGGTGCCTTCTGTACGGAGTCTGCATGTCCTCCCTGTGGTCGCGTGGGTTTCCTCCGGGTGCTCTGGTTTCCTCCCACATCCTAAAAACATGCAGTAGGTGGATTGGACACTCTCAATTGGCCCTAGGTGTGAGCATGTATATGTGTGTGCCTTCTGTGGAAGGTTGGGTGCTGGACTGGCAACTCGACACCATAAAACTCCACTGCCAATCATGAGCGGACAGGTGATCCACTGTGGCGACCCCTAGCTGGGAAAAGCTGAAAGAATAATAATAAGAAGAAGAATACTAACTTTGCAAATGCCACCTTAATTGTGTAGAATCAAAAAGTTTGACGTAATTATATAGAATCTAATTTGCTACGAATGCTCTTTATCAAATTGTAGACTTAAATTTGTACTGGCTATAACTGATCAAAGTATCTGTTTCAATTTCAGTTATGTACTCCAACCATTTGATTCTTTATGTTATTTCTATTCGATCCCAAGTCTGCTTGTGTTATTGAAAAGTAACTGTTGCAACTCCACTTATGTACATATCCAGTCATTTGATTATTGATGTATATTTTTATTCAATGTAAGTCTACTTGTTTTTTTGTATTTACTGTGCACACCTGTACTTGGGTCACAGCTGAAAAGGGTCTACAGACCACTCTGTAATAATAACATAACCCAGTTATCTAATAATAAGTAAATAAATATATACTTGTCCCCCCTCCTTAAAAGCATTAATTGTGGATAGTATTCATAAAAACGTACATGTAAGCATAGGAGGCCATTTTGCACTGTCATGCATAGTACATAAGAGAAAAGCAGTACAAGCATGCAAATACAGCTGTCTGAGAGTGTGTTTTATATAAACCAGGCTCCAGCACATATATCTTCCAAGCATGGGAGTGTAAGTATATGCAACTATATGCTGCACTGCATGTATTCAGTTCTGTAGGGATTCAACAGTGTTCCATAGACTTCTTCTTTCCTGATAAGAGTAGAGTGTACCCTAATACCACAGCTCTGCACAGGTACAGTCTGTTTATGGAATGCTGATGCAGAGTTATTCTGACTGCTTAGATTGGTGAATCATAGAAGTTCACTGCAGCGTTTAATGGGATTCAACAGCATGCTATTTATGCTTGTCGCTGAATCACATTTTAAGGAGCAGTGTAACTGTGTCCAAAATAAGCAGAGAGCTTTGCAGTACTCTGGCAAACAAATATGAATGCTGTCCTTAGTGTATGAGAGAAGTGGATAGGTTTCACTACTGGAAGTCTGCCATAAAGAATAGACATTTGGAAGCAGTAGATGAGGTGGGAGAATTCTAAATGTTAATTATTCCAGACTACATTTGGTTCACTTTTTCCATAAGGTTTGTGAAGATAGGTGAAGGCTGCCAGCCTAGCCAGATACAATTCTGTAGATAGTTCTGTCATTTGTAAATATTAATGTAAGCCACAGGCTTGTTCTCTTAAATGTGAAAAGACTGCATTGGATATTGAACTGCAAAAATGGAGCAACAGTGCAGTCAGCTGTAAGAAAGCTAAGTCAAGCATTTTATGACGGTCTTTGATGTCAAAATTCGGAGCCAATATGTCTAGAGGGAGGCATCCTGCCTATTGTTTTAAGACCAGAGTTAATGGCTAGAATTTGCATGTATAAATGTCCTTTATTTCTCTGGTTTCTGACCAGGTGTAAAGAATGTAAATGCAGTTCTGTTAGCCTGGGAACACCAGAGAAGTGTGAAGAATGATGTCATGTGAAGCAGCTCTGTGTTATCAGTTTAAAGGGAGAGCATCAGAGTGCTCAGAGCATTTGGTCTTGAGAACATCCAACATCACCAGCACTGATTTGCTCTGTATGTAACTGTGTTTTCTCTCAGAAATAGCTAAGAATTAGGAAGATTAGACTAAGTGTTTTTCTGTGTTGATGTTAGAACTTTTCTACTGTATTATTTTAAGTATTTCTCTGTGATCTCTGAACTCTTGACTAGCACTGTGTAGTAAGAAGTATTGTCTTGTGTTTTTATTATTTATTATTAAATATTTTTTAAACCTTTTAACTGTGACTGTTTTATGTAGAGTTAATTTAAGCTCTAGAGCACATTGCATGTACATAGTGATGCTGTACCAAGTCACTCCAAATAAGTCTTGGCTGTTAGGTCACACTTACCATTTGGATAATAATATTGCACATTAATCATTGGACACTCTTTTAAGGGCCTTTGTGTAGCTGATAAATATTAGTAGGGGGTGGCAGCTGGTACTACCTTTTAGACTGGGCAGAAAAGGGGCACAGCTGGAGAACCCTTGCTGTGTTTTTATTTACCATTTATTTTTGTTATAATTCTGCCCTCCTCTAGTAAAGTGGGTTTTCTTATTCTAAAATGTGTAGTTTTACTTTTAACTTCAGTGGACCAATATTTAAGTTTAATAAACTGTTTCTGTTTACTATATACTAAGCAACTGTCCAGTTACTTCCTGATTCCATGTCATCCAGCCCCACTTTCTGATTATGTATTAGAGTGGGTAGAAACAGTTTATAGTGCATTGGCTTGTTTTCTGTGGTCTGCAGTAGATTTTATTACAAAGTAATCAGAATGCAGCATGGTCAATTACTCAGTCAGACTATATATGCAGCTATATTCAAGTAAAAGGTAACAAAAGTAAGATGGAACAGGATAAGGTTTTCAGTAAGTTGTATAGTGCTTAGCATACAGTGCAGTAAAAGAGATGTAAAATGAAAGGAGAACAGCTACAGTAATTCCCCTGCTTAAGGGAGGACTTTCCACAGATCTACGCAATTACAGACCCATAAGTCTGACCAGCATGAATAAGTAGGGTGGTTGCAGTGGTGCAGAGGTTAGCATTGTCACCTGACAGCAACAGGTTCTCTGGTTCAGTTCTCAGCTGGGATGCCTTCTGGGCGGAGTCTGCATATCCTCCCTGTGGTCGAGTGTGTTTGCTCAGGGTGCTCTCGTTTCCTCCCACATTCCAAAGACATGCAGTAGGTGGACTGCACACTTTAAATTGGCTGTAAGTGTGAGTGTGTGTGTGAGTGAGTGGTAAGGATGAACTACTGCAGCAGGGCTACCCAACCCAAGGTGTAAACCTTGGCTCAAGATGATTATCACTGTTGAAAGTGACATCCCGAGCCCATGTGCAAAATGGGAAAAAGGGGTTGAGGGTGGATGGAGGATGGATGGAAGTCTAACCAGCCTCACTTGCAAAACCATGGAAAGACTTATTGTGGAATTTATCAGTCAGGACATAGAGAAGCTCCAAACACTGTACCTATCTCAGTCTGGATTCATCAAGGGTAGATCCTCCTGATGGACTTTTTTTGAAAAGGTCACCAAAGCAATGGATGAAGACAAAAAATGGTACACACTGCATACGTCAAGCTGGCCAAAGCTTCTGACACAATTCCCTACTCAGGTGTAGTAGAAAAGCTAAATAAACTGGGAATAAACCCCTATGTCACCCTCTGGATGTTCAATTGGCTCACAGATAGGATGAAGATAATCAAATAGGGAAAGTTACCTCCACAAAGAAACCATTCACTAGTGGAATCCCCCAGGGTTCTGTGTTGAGGCTTCTCCTGTTTGGTATCTACTTTTCTGAAGTAAAAGCCAATACCAAAGGTCTCTGACTGACTTAAGTTTGCAGATGACTGCAAGTTAGATGCAGCCATTGAATCTCCAAATGACTTAGCTGGCCATTCTGCAGGAAGGACTGTCCCAAATAAATAACTGGTGCCAAAATCATGGACTGAAACTAAATTAAAAAAAAACGCATTATTGTATCCTTTGGGAGTCATTTACACCAGGAAACTACCACATTGACAATACACACCTAAGAGTTGACCCAGTTGTTTGGGATTTGGGAACTTTTGTGGACAGTGGCCTAACTTTTGACCAACATGTGACTATTGTTGTGAGAAAGGCCTTCTGTATTGCAGAGCTTACAAACAAAGAGACTGTGTCTAGATCTAGTGATATCATTGTCTCCCTTTTACTCAGCCCTGATTAGGCCAGTCACTGAATATAATGTTCCCTTTGGCATGTATCTCTGCAGACACATGCAACAACTGGAATGCCCACAGTGATACCTTACTAAAAGGATACAAGACCCAAGCAACATGTCCTATATGAACTGATTCAAAATCCTGTCACTGTAATCACTGTCCTACAGACTGCTAAGAGATGACCTGTGTCTGGCATACAAGGCATCCTCTGACCCATTAATGATGGATTTACTGCATGTCATCAATTCAAATGGTATCAGAAATACTTGGTCTTGAGATCTAAATCTCTTCTGCAACATAAACAAAATGGTTTGGAGGGACACATATCTCACAGAGGACACCACTGCTGTGGAACAGACTCCCCATCCACATAAAACAAAGCTCATCCTTCTCCGTATTCAAGTGTAACTTAGATCTATGGCTAGGAAACAGAAAATGTACCCCAGGACTGTCCACTACACTACTGAATGACAGAAGCAGCTGCTAAATGCTTTATCCCATTCATGATAGCCCCTCAAATTATCTATGGTACTATCCCATTTATTCTCATTAGGGGTAATATATAGTTACCAACCATGGGATGGGCAAGACCAATCTATAACTAAATGGCTAGGTAATTTTTCAAGCCCAAAAATGGAAATTGGCTAGTCTTAAAATGGCCCGCAAGGGTAACTAATGTAGTACTTATCTATGAACCTATAATAAAATATTTGCCTACCAATAGATTTTAGGAAGACAACTATCAATAAGTGAATCAGTTCAATGACAGACCTACTGTACAGTGCATTCGGTTCACATTGTTGGCAGACTTAGTCCACATCAGTAGTGGTATCATAGTTGCACCTGTGTTACCATTGCATCTGCCCATGCAAAAGCCTGCATGTGTGGTGAGATACGTCATAGACTTGACTGGAAAAGGATTGGCAGTCCTGTTGCCATGGGCTGACATCCTACAGAGACAGCTTTACATGTAAATCTACACAGTCTGTAATTACAGGTGTAGGGTGCAAGCAAGCACAGTAAAGACAAACAGTGGTACAATAAATAGTGTCACTACAGTGTATTTCCAGGTGCATACTTACTTATGCATGACAGTAGCACAGGTTCAGCAATGTCATATGTACCTACTTATATGTGACACTGTTGAACCTCTGAGACTGTGTACTTCCTCTGGCTTTGTTCTGTGGGATTGCTTCTTCTGTACTGCTAGATAGTGCTTCAAGCTGCACAAATACTGGTACAAGTTCTTCATATTGATCACTGCTGTGGTAGCCTTAGCTATATGGGTTATACCCTGCCAAGAATATAACAACCACCCAGGTTCAAAGATTTGTGGCATCTTCCACATGCTCAAACTGTCAAGCAGCTTGAGATGAGCTGACTAAAAGACAAGTTTAGGTGTGAAGCCCTTCAGAGCTTTCCATCTGCCAAAGAGTACGCTCATCTGAGGCTTTCAAGGATGGACGGTTGGCTTATGTTTCTTTTGCTGGACAGAAAAGTTCCCTAGGGGGGAGAAAACTTCAATTCTCTTATATTTACTGATGTTTTATTACTTGCCTTTTTAGGAAAGTTATTTTAAAGGTAGGAGTGTTGTGGTTTAATGGACTGTCTCAAGACTGCAATGTACCTTTAAACAGAGCACTTATTTTTTTCTGTCAGTTTTAAAGTAGTGTAAACTAACTGATAATATATATTCTGTGGAGAAACTGTGTTGAATTTTCCACTGTGGGATTGCCATGATGTTTGAAAGTGCTATTTACTGTGTTTATTTCTGTCAAAAAGTAACTTCTGTGGACTGCTAGGTTGTTTTCCTCATGAAAGAGACACCATTTTTGGCTTGACTATGGGACAAATTGTCAGTCCTATGATCTGCTCTTCTTCCAGCTATAAAAAGAAAAAGTTAAGCAAACAGCGTTTGCCACCACAGCAGGCTAGTGACTCTGATGTGGCCATTCGTTGTACCTCAGACTACATATCTATTACCCTGAATCCTTCTAGTGTAGCACCTGCAGCCACTATGGACCAGGGGTTAGCCACTTCGTCTGCAGCCTTTGGAGTCACGTGTGTGGGCAAGGGAGAGACACTCTTGTAACAGGGAAGGTTTAATTGTTATGTCAGAATGCTGTGCCTATCCCTGGGGAAGGAGTTGCTGCCATTAGTAACATGGTTGGTCCCATTTTTCCTGTCAAAAAGAAACAAAAAACCAAACATGTATCTACTCCACCTCAAACTTTTTTGGACGGGAGTAGATTACTGGGACTGGCCCAGGGTTTAATTCAAGCTACTGATCCTTCTTGTAGAGTAGTTTCTGGTAAAAGAAAGATGTGTCTTTTCCTGAAAAGATTCAAGATTCTGAATCTGATCATGAAAATACTTGGAAGGATTCAAGGTTATGTCCTCAGATTTCTAATTTAGACTCAGAGGAGAACTCCGTTTCTGATTCTTCCTGTGGGGTTCCTCTTTCTATGAGACTATTGCTAGAATGTCACAGAGCATTTGGTGGGGGAACACTGAGTTTTCTCAGTCCCTCAGAAAATATTGTGAATTGTTACAGAACCTCCACCCATTTCTCCTGTCCTGTCTGCTTCAGAAGATGTGAGTCTTACTGCTGCAGTTTTCCTAATAGTCAGCCAGCTGTCCCTAAAAAGACAAATAGGATGTTTAAAGTTCCTCAGTATTTCAAATTTCTATACACTGTTCCCAAACTTGACCTAGCAGCTATAGCCTTAGTTGACTCCATTGCTGCTAAACACTTAGTTAATTCCAGTCCTACTCTTTCTAATAAGGATGAGAAAATTATTGATAGATATGGGAAAAGTGTATACTTTTGCAACTTTGATTTTCAGAATTTTAAATTGTCAGGCTTGTATATTAAAGTTTGTTCTGACATATTGTAAAAGTATGAGGAATGTTTTATCTACAGTTTTTTCTTGTGAAGAAATATCAGTTTTAAATAACTTAATTTCTTCTATTGCACAGGTCGCTACTCATTGTTTGCAGTGTGTGTATGATAATGTTGATACTTCCTTCAAAGCTGAGACCCTGGTACTGTTTTAAGGAAGTTTGCTTGGCTGCATTCTCAGAACCTCCCAGAGGATTTCAAAATGAGATTTTAAATTCTCCCTTAGATAGAGATTTAATGCCTGGCCCCTCTGCTGCAGAGGTGATCAAAAGGTGTGATAAAAGGAGCAAGCTGATCCAGGGGTTCTCAACATTTTTCAGCCCTCCTTTTCCAAATTGTTCAAAGGATTTTCTTTTATCCTCATCCAATTTTGGCAAAAAACAGAATAAACAGTCTCAACAAAATTCAGGTAAACAGAAGAAGAATGCCAATGGGATTTTAAAAAGAAATCTCAACTCTCCCAAAACCCCATAACCAAGGGCAGTCAAACAAGTCTAAATACTATTAAAAAGAAATCTCAACTCTCCCAAAAACCCATAACCAAGGGCAGTCAAACAAGTCTAAATACTATTCAATAGATCTTGTGACCTCCCTCCCACCCTGGACCCTCGTCTCTTCCAGAAAGTCTGAATCTCCATTTTCCTCTTTGGCAACAGATTATTTCAGACAAATGGGTTCTGAAAATAATTCAGTGGAGTTACAGATGACAGTGGGAGGAAATTCCTCCTTTCCACAGGGTTGTTACTTATCCTGTAAATCAGACTGCTTTCTTTCCACCTGTTCTTCATTACATGCTGTTCCATAGAGTGATAGAACCAGTTCCTCCTTCCCAGGTGAGGAAGGGGTTTTATTCTAGGATGTTCCTAGTGCCAAAGAAAGGAAATGCATGGAGATCAATTCTAGATATTTTCTTCCTGAACCTGTTTGTGAAAGTGCCCAAATTCCAAATTATGTAAATTCACAACCTTTTACCTACCTTTTACCTGTTCTTCCTCTTTCAAGTTTCCTGGTAACAATATATTCAAAAGATGCTTATCAACACATCATTATTCATCCAGACTTCAGACTTTTCTTAATATTTTGAGTGTCTGAATCACATTATCACTTCTCTGCCTTACCCTTTGGACTCTCCATTGAACCAAGAGTGTTCACAAAGTGTCTAGCTCCAGTTATAGCTCATTGCAGGCTAAAGGGTATCCACATTTTTCCATATTTAGATGACTAGCTTATCTTTGCAGAGTCTTTTTCAGAATGGCAGTCTTTTGGGAGATAAATGTCTTTCACAAGCTGGGATTCCAACAAAACATTCTCACATGATTGTGTTCCTGAGATGTCAACTAGACATCTCAGTTCAAAAAGCTTTTCTTTCACAGGAAAAAAAAAATCTTTATATAGACCTGTTTCTAATGTTTTCCACTCAGACTTCTGTCACTGTGAGGGAATACCTCTGCACTTTGGGTCTCATGGCATCTATGATTCTCATGATACCTCTGGCAAGACTCCACACGTGAAGGATGCAGTGCTATCTGAAATCTCTTTGGTCCTAGCATCAACTCCCTTTATCTTTTCACATGCCACTACTGGGATTTGTAAGAAGAGAACTTTTTTGATGGAGACAATGGATAACCTACAATCCAGGTCACCCCATTCTCCATCTCTACTGCAAAGCAGTCAGTTACAACAGATGTTTTTGACTTTGCTTGGCGAGTAATTTTGGGAGAGATAAAAGTGTAGGAGATGTAAGACACCAAGGACAGATGCAAGCACATAAATAGCAAGGAGATGCTTGCCCTGATTAAGGCACTCAACTCTGTAACCCATCTTTAGCCCCTGGGACCTCTTCAAGTGGTTATAGACAATACTACAGTCATTTGATATATTAACAATCAAGGGTGAACCAGGTCGTACCCCCTTTGCAGACAGCCTTGGGGTATGGCTTTGCAACACAGACTCACTCTACATGCATCCTACATTCCGTCAGGCAAAACTGTTTGGCAGACAAGCCGAGCAGAACCAGGGCAGACCCTCACGAATGAAAACTAGATTGGGTGTCTTCCGAGATTTGATTCATCTGTGGGGATTTCCTCAACTAGACCTCTTTGCTTCCTGTCTGAAGAATCAACTGGCAAAAGTCCATTCCAGGACTTCATACAAGAAAGCCTGGAAGACGTATGTGTTTTCTTTGGACAGGAGTGTTCCTCTATGCCTTTCCCACTCTTTCCATTAATATCCAGGGTACTTCTGGAGATTCAGAAGGAATCCCCCAAGATCACTGTGGTGACTCCCTTCTGACCCAGGCAACCATGGTTCTCTCTTCTTTCGAAAATGGCCAGGGGCAATTAACACAAGCTTCCTCACACAATGAATCTGTTCACACAAGAACAGGAGTGTTTGATACACCCCAACATCAATCATCTTCAATTGACTGCCTGGATGATAGGGTCTTAATTCCTTTTAGGGACCTGTTTTCTGAGGATGTGTAGCAGTTACTAAGAGAGGCAAGAAAGCTTTCTACTAGAAAATCATATATTAGCAAATGGAAAAGGTTTTCTAGTTGGCGCCAACAGCATAATCCGTACCTGTTCAGGGCTAGTTGTTCTTTGTTTTTACAGTATTTGTGTGAGTTGCTATCCTATGGACTTTCTTATTCCTCTATGAAGGTTCATTTATCATTCATTTCAGCATGACTGCCCATGAATCCTCCTCTTTCAAAGCAATTGCATGTCAAAATGTTCTTGAAAGGGGTTTTGCATAAGACTTTTCCAAGTAAACTGATGGCTTCTCCTTGTTGAAATCTTAGTTTTGTGTGAAAGAAGCTAACACTTGCTGTATTTGAACCAGCTAATCTGGCTGACTTGAGCTTCATAAGATAGAACATAGTCTTACTGATTACTCTGACCTGTGCAAGAAGGGTGCCTGAGTTGTTAACTGTTATGATGCATCAACCATACCTCATTTTCCATAGGGACAGAGTTTCTTTGAGAACTTATCCTTCTTTCTTGCCTAAAAGTGGTATCCAAATTTACTTTAAGCCAAACTGTCCATCTCCCCGTTTTCTTTCATGAACCTAAAATGAGGGAGAAAGGATACTCCATACCTTGGATGACCACAGTGAACTCAGGTACTATCTTGGCAGAACTGAATCTTTCATTTATTCATTTCTTGTAAAGGAAAGAATACTCCATACTTTGGATGACCACAGTGAACTCAGGTACTATCTTAGCAGAACCAAATCTTTCAATTATTCATTTCTTGTAAAGGTAAGAAGAAGGGACAACCTGTGCCAAAACAGACTATTTCCAAATGGTTGTCTAAGGCTATTACCTTTTGTTATACTCACCATGACAAATCTATTCAGGCAGGTTCAAAGCCTACACTTTCAGGACCTTGGCTTCATCTATGGCTTTTTGAATAGGGTTGGAAGTATTCTAGAAGCTGCTACTTGGTAATCTGTACATACGTTAAAGCATTATAAGCTTTGTTCCTTCTCCAGGTCTAGACCAGGTTTTGCTAGGACCATTTTTCAATGTTTTCTTAATACTTCTCCTTCTTCCTCCCAAGTATATTTAGCTATAGTAACCTACTTATATAGCTAAGTATACTGTAACAGTGATCAGTATGAAGAACATAGTACAGTTGTATAAGTTGAACGTATCATAACAATAGATGTTTGAATGATTACTGCGAAAGTAGCCATTCCCTCCATCCATCCCCCCTTGTTATTTGGTGCGTTTTTTCTGCCAGGGTTTGAACATTTATTTTTTTGTTATTCCTAACCTTGTACTTTCAGGGCTCAGCCTCCCTCTCTCTGCTGGTAGAACTGGTGAACAGCTTCACTCCCAAACTTGTCTTTTAGTTAGGTCATCTCAAACTGCATGACAGTTTAGCTGGGCAGATGTTATATCCTTGGTAGGACATAACCCATATAGACAAGGCTACTGCAGCAGTGATTATTTGAACACCTACGGTTATGGTAAGTACAGCTTACACAACAGTACTTTCCCTGTTGTGTGTTTTGGCTGATAACATGGTGGCTCAGCCATTAAAGTTGGTAAATACTAGTTTGTATGATATATATGCTAATGAGGCTAAATTCTGCTGGTGAGTATAAACTGCTTTGTCTCATAGAAGCACACCAGTGACAAAAGGCATACATAAGTTCCACTGCATGCTACCAGTTAGGTCAGACCGTATATGTGTATGTATATATATATATATATATATATATATATATATATATATATATATATATGTGTGTGTGTGTGTGTATATACAGGGTCTACTTTGAAACATCTAAAACCCATAACATCTAATTTCATAACACTGAGATCAGAAAATCTAAAACCCAAAACATCAAATTTCATAACATCTAACACTACAAATCACAAGAAAATAACACCCCCTCCACATATAACGACACCAAACTACCAAACACACTTTTTACTATGTTTCTGCAGGGGGGCAAGCCCCCCTGCACCCCCCACACCCACCGTAAATTAAATATACCAACTCCAAGATCACACTACAGTGGAAAAAAGTTAATTTCCTAAACCCACTGTATCACGCCCCCCTGCAGAAACATAGTAAAAAGTGTGTTTGGTAGTTTGGTGTCATTATATGTCATTATATGTGGAGGGGATGTTATTTTCATGTGATTTGTACTGTTATATTTTATTAAATTCAATGTTATGGGTTTTAGATGTTTTGAAGGGGACCCTATATGTATATATATATTTTGCGAGTCCAGTTTGCACTTTCAAGAAACTACAGTTCACCCGGGTTGTTGTTGTAGATTGCAGTATAGTGGGGGTAAGGGAATATTCCCTTTTCCCCACTGTAGTGCGATCTTGGAGTTGGTATATATTAGTAGCGGGGGTTGTGGAGTTTAGTGTATTTTTTTTTTCAGTGAACTGTAGTGTCACAAAAGTGCATTTTTGGAGAAATTACACTAAACTATGCAATTTCTCAAAACTGGTCTCACCAAACTAAGTTTCTGTAAAGTCCAATATATATGGGTCTGCCTTGTATCAACGAAATTACATTTCATCAGATTTTACTTACCCAACATCACTTCTCCAAAACTTCACTAAACCGAAAGCATGGACTGCTGAAATCTTAACCCTGTGAAAGGAACCACTTGGCCACTATGGGGAAAAAAACCTAAACGGACCAAAACAAAACCTCCCCTACTTAAATATACCAACTCCGAGATTGCACTACACTGAAGAAAGGGCAAAGTTCACCATAGTGGCCAAGTGGTTCTTTTTACAGGGAAAGGACTTCCGCAGTCCGTGGTTTTGGTTTAGTGAAGTTTCTGAGAAGTGGTGTTGGGTAAGTAAAATTCGATGAAAATTTCGGTTATACAAGGTAGACCCATATATATATATATATATATATATATATATATATATATATATATATATATATATATATATATATATATATATATATATAGTTTACCATCAAAATATTGAAATTTGGTTCAGTGAATGTGGAAAGTCGAACGTTAGTAAGTCGACTTTCTGTGTTGCTGAGCGTTAGGAGATCAAGATTATGTATCACCGAATGCATGTGTGCATTAGGTGATAGTAACTTGATGTTGTGAGTAGAGTCGTGGTACAGTGCGGAAAGGGAAATGTATCCCTTTCATCACTGTAGTGTGATCTCTGTGATCTCGGAGTTAGAATATTTAATTTGTAGGCACCCCCCACACACACAGCTAAAACATGAATGACAGTGTAGGTGTTTCACTTACGTTTGCACCTACACTGCCATCATGGCCAATTTTCGACAGAAATTTCAAATCTGTTGAATCCGATCAACAGATTTGACATTATATCCTAATTAGTATGCCTGAAGTCTGATGTCATTTTCGTAGTATCGAATGTTCAGTTTTCTGAACTTCGATATTTTGATAATAACTACATATATGTGTATATATATATATATATATATATATATATATATATATATATATATATATATATATATATATATATATATATATATATATATATATATATATATATATATATACGTATATATATATATATATATATATATATATATATATATATATATATATATATATATATATATATCTAGACATGTATATGTGTATATATAGATATGTGTGTATATATATGTATATATATATAGATATATATGTATATATAGAAACACATATATACATAGATATATATATATATAAATGTATATATATATATATATATGTATATATATATATATATATATATATATATATATATATATATATATATATATATATATATATATATATATATATATATATATATATATATATATATATATATATATATATATATATATATATAATATATATATATATATATATATATATATATATATATATATATATATATATATATATATATACGTATATATATATATATATATATATATATATACATATATATATATATATATATATATGCCCATTATAAATAAATAGAGGACTAAGGTGCACTGCATGTGATTCAGTAACCCAAGTAAAATGAGACTCAGAGGCTGCCATTTTGGTTTACTGTATATTTGTGGTGATAGCTGCCTTTACAAGTAGCTGTTTATGAATGTGTGCTTGTTTGTATACCTTTTCATCATTTGTGCATACATGTTGTATGGCATCACAGCTCAGAGTGCATGCCAGCAAATGAGCTGCGGGTTATGTACTGACAAAACAACTCCAGTATGGCCACACTGTATTGATTGTGGAAAATAATTGAGAATCTTTTATACAGTTTACAATTACATTGTTTTCGGCACTTTGGCTATTAATGGTCACTATTTTAATGTCAAACATATACATGGCTGTAACTGAGCAAGTTGTTTATGTTTTCATGTTAACTTATAATCTGCTTAAATGAAAGGACATGTTAGTAGAGTGACAATCGCAGGAATGACAATCTGTCCCACTTATCTTTACAAGTTAAGACAAAATACTGAAGACTGTCAGGTTCTGTTCTCACTATTAAACTAAATAAAATTTTACGTAATATGAGATAACTTTCATCAGGTATGAAGTGGCTGTGTACCATATATTCTGGCTTTCTGATGAAGAGCTTTATAAGTTCATGGGTATGTACTAGGCTAATGGCCCCATGGCCTTTACAAGCCTAGCCATAGGATTACCCTAGCATAGTGCCACCCAATCTTAGTTCCCAGTGCCTCTATTGGGTAGAGTCACTGGAGTTATCCCGGGGTGAATTTTCTGTTTCCCATCCACTCATCAAGATTTCTCTTAAAAAGGGTCAGCAAGGTGCTCTGCTTGACATGTATGGGAAGTCTGTTCCATAGCATGGGCAGTCTGTGGGTTATGAACCTGTCCCTCCAGCATGTTCTGTTAATTGTTGTAATGAGGTTGATTTCTCTGGAGCATGTGGTGCAGAGGGATTGGTATTTCTTTATATGTAGCATTTCTAACAGAGCTGGGTCAGACATGATTTTGTAAGTCAAGCAGAGATCACCTCTAAGTAGGCAATATGAGACAGAGAATAGTTGGATTTTTTTGAGTCTGTCCATATAGGACAAGTGTTTAAGGCCTAGGATCCTCTTTGTGATGTACTTTTGCGGCCTCTCCAGTTATTGCAGGTGTCTAGTGAGGTGCATGCCAAATGGGGCATTGTACTCGATGATTGGCCTAATGAGGGAAGAGTAGAGGGAAACATTGATCTCTTTCTTCCTTGATGCAAAACCCTTAGTAATAAGATGTGCCACATAGAAGGACTGTCTGACCACAGTGGCAGTGTGGTGATCAAAAGAGAGGTTGCTGTCAACCTGTGTTCCTAGATCTCTTCTAACACCTTCTGTGTTCAGTGGACTACCATCAATGGGGTAATTCATGGGAACTGGGTTTTTCCCAAAGGGGATGACGACACATGTTTTGGCATTGAGCTTAAGGCCATGGTTCTGACACCAGTCGTTGGTCACAGTGAGGCCATTCTGTAGGATGTCATCATCACTTGGGGAGTTAATAATAGCTCCCAACTTGCAATCGTCTGCGAACTTTGTCAGCCAGAGTCCCTACATGTTGGCCTGGACTTCAGAGAAGTAGATAACAAACAGGAGAGGACCAGGACCGAACCCTGCGGGACTCCACTCATGACTAATCAACAGTCTGACTTGGAGTCAGCTACTTTCACTGTGGGTTCTATCTGTGAGCCAGTTTGCAACCCACCTAGTGATATAGGGGTTGATGCTAAGCTCAGTGAGTTTTTCTATGATTCCTGAGTGGGGAATGGTATCAAAAGTCTTGGCCAGATCAAGGTAGGCTGTATGAACCATCTTGCCTTCATCCACAGCTCTGGTGACTGACTCAAAGAAGTCGACCAAGTTGAGCAGGCATGATCTAGCCTTCACAAAACCAAACTGTGTGGGATCCAGAGTTTGGAGATTCCCTGTATCCTTGTTTATTAGATCCATGATGATGCGTTCCATAGCTTTGCATATCAGACTCGTCAGGCTAATGGGGCAATAGTTCCCAGGGTCTGCAGTCACTCCTTCTTTGTAAAGAGGGATGACTGTAGCAGTGCGCCATTCGGCAGGGACAAAGCCTGAGGTGAGGCTGTGATTGAACAGGGCACACAGGTGAGGTGCCAGTTCACTCTGTAGTTCATGTAGAACACAAACAGGGATATTATCAGGTCCCATAGAAGCTGTATTCTTGGCCTTGGACAGTGCTGTTTTAACCTGTGCAGCAGTAATACTGGGTGCCTGGCAATCTACTGGTATTGTGATTGGTCCTTTGTGGGGGGGGGGAGAGCAGGATAAAGTTGGCACTGAATCTGTCGGCCAGTATACTGGTAATATCTGGTGGCTCAGTATAGGAGGTACCATTGTGCAGTAGCTCAGAGCAAGTCTGGGTATTGCCATGGAGATTCTTTACATAACTATAGAAGGCCTTGTGGTTGTCTTTACTATCTGCTGCAATTCTGTTTTCATAGCTAGCTTTAGAGGATTTGATGAGGGATATCAACCTTTTGTTGAGGCAGATAAGGGAGTTTTTCCAGTCTTGGGACTTCAACTTATTCCGCCTCAGTTTCCTCCTTCTGTTGTAGAGTTTGTTTATGGCAGGGGACCACCAGATTGGCTTCCTTTTTTTGGAGGAGAGTGTCTTGGTTCTATTGGGTATGGCGAGATCCACGCATTTATGTAACGTGTTCATACAGTGCATTGGTGTATGATTCTGTGGTCATGCAACTGTTCTCCATTTGCATGGGTGCTATGAAGTTAGCCACCTCTATTTTTAGGATCCCAACGTTAGCTTTGGAGAAGTTTTTCATGGTGGTTACCTTTGGTGTGGGGGGGGTGTATTTCCAAGGTGATTAATTTGTGGTCAGATCTAACTAGGGAGGAGCTGACTATTGGTGTAGAGCAACAATTGCCCAAGTTAGTAATGACCAGGTCAAAGATGTTGCTACCTCTAGTGGGGGTAAGAACGAGCTGGTCCAGGGCATTGGAATTAATGAACTCCAGGAAACATTGGGCAAGTGTATTGGTACATGAGTAGTTTACCCCGTTAATGGAGGGGTAGTTGAAGCCACATAGTAAGAGAGTGTTAGGTTGGAAGCTAATATTATCCAGGGTGCTTAGGAACGTGGAGTGCGAGTCTTAGGACATGGTTGAGGACCTATAGCAGGCTATGACCTGAATCGCTGTCTTACCCAATGTTAGCTGCACCCGAGGTATCTCTGATGCATTATGTTGGGCTACCAGTCTGGAGGTGTGCGCATCCTTTATGAATATGGAAACACCACCGGCTTTGGAGCTTTGGTCCAAGTTCTGGGGCCGAAAGGTGTGGAATGAGTTATAGCCTAATAGTGCACGGGTGCTTTCTGCTGCTTTGAACCAGGTCTCTGTTACAGCACAAATGTCGATGTTCTCCATTTTAAGGAGTGCCTCGAGCGAGTGCATTTTGAGATTTAGACTTCTAATGTTGAGCAACATTACCCTCAGATTGCAGTTGTTTGTAGCTGTTACAGTGGTATAATTGCTGTAATTTAGCAAAAAATATAAATGTATAATCTGTTTTCATACAAATATAAATGTATAATCTATCTTCATACAAATTATGTGGCGTTGAGCAATATGACCCTCTGCATTTGTTTGTAGCTGTTACGGTGGTTATAATTGCTGTAATTTAGCAAAAAATATAAATGTATAATCTGTTTTCATACAAGTTATGTGACTGGCCTCTATCATCCCTAAATTTTATGAGCTGACAGGTGTTTATAATTACATTTTCGTTATACTATCAATATGTTAATATACTATAACTGATTTTCAGAGTTTTCTCTTTGCTGAAGTTATTTCTTATAATCTGATGCATATCAAACCATTGCAATTATCTTCACTTGGAGTAAAAATCCTTTAAATGTGAAACATGCCATCATCTTTATATTATTATTAATTGTGTTAAATTATGTCTAAGCTACTTCATCCACACTGTTAGACTGGGTGTCCCTCTAGGCCTAGAATAATTCCCCTACTCTTGAACTCTCATGCATAAAAAAGTTAACATATTCTAATGAAGTGTCACACAGTGGTCTTTGACAAACTGAAGGGTAGTTTGTCTACTCACTAATGATCTGAAATTTATGGATCTCCAGGTTAACATAAGTCATGCAAAGACAGTAATGTTTTCATTCATGCTAGACTTAATATAGAGAACATTACATTGAGCACTTGATGAGAGGGGGAGAAGGTTGGATGATGTGGGGATAGTGAATCATGAAGTACAATGGATTAGCAAGGAGGAAGTAAGGATAGCTATGAAGAAGATGAAGAATGGAAAGGCTGTTGGTCCAGATGACATACCTGTGGAAGCATGGAGGTGTTTAGGTGAAATGGCAGTGGAGTTTTTAACCAGATTGTTTAATGAAATCTTGGAAAGTGAGAGGATGCCTGAGGAATGGAGAAAAAGTGTTTTGGTACCGATTTTTAAGAATAAAGGTGATGTGCAGAGCTGTAGTAACTACAGAGGGATTAAATTGATCAGTCACAGCGTGAAGTTATGGGAAAGAGTAGTGGAAGCTAGGTTAATAAGGGACGTGATGATTAGTGATCAGCAGTATGGTTTCATGCCAGGAAAGAGCACTACAGATGCGATGTTTGCTCTGAGAATGTTGATGGAGAAGTACAAAGAAGGTCAGAAGGAGTTGCATTGTGTTTTTGTAGACTTAGAGAAAGCATATGACAGGGTGCCCAGAGAGGAGTTGTGGTATTGTATGAGGAAGTCGGGAGTTTCAGAGAAGTATGTAAAAGTGGTACTGTGTCAGCGGTGAGGTCTGTGGTGGGAGTGACGGATGCGTTTAAGGTGGAGGTGGGATTACATCAAGGATCAGCTCTGAGCACTTTCTTATTTGCAATGGTGATAGACAGGTTGACAGACGAGATCAGACAGAAGTCCCCGTGGACTATGATGTTTGCAGATGATATTGTGATCTGTAGTGAGAGTAGGAAACAGATGGAAGAGAACCTGGAGAGGTGGAGATATGCTCTAGAGAGAAGAGGAATGAAGGTCAGCAGGACTAAGACAGAATATATGTGTGCGAACGAGAGGGAGGATAGAGGAATGGTGAGGATGCAAGGAGTAGAGGTGGCAAAGGTGGATGAGTTTAAATACTTGGGATCAATAGTTCAGAGTAATGGTGAGTGTGGAAGAGAGGTGAAGAAGAGAGTACAGGCAGGATGGAGTGGGTGGAGAAGAGTGTCAGGAGTGATTTGTGACAGACGAATACCAGCAAGAGTGAAAGGAAGGTCTACAAGAGGGTAGTGAGACCAGCTATGTTATATGGGTTGGAGACAGTGGAATTGACAAAAAGGCAGGAGTTTGAGCTGGATGTGGCAGAATTAAAGATGTTAAGATTTGCACTGGGTGTGACGAAAGTGGACAGGATTAGGAATAAGTATATTAGAGGGTCAGCCCAGGTTGGAAGGTTTGGAGACAATGCCAGAGAGGCAGTATTACATTGGTTTGGACATGTGCTGAGGGGGGATGCTGAGTAAAATGGGAAAAAGATGCTAAGGATGAAGCTACCAGGTAACAGGAAAAGAGGAAGGCCTAAGATAAGGTTTATGGATGTGGTGAGAGAGGACATACAGGTGGTTGGTGTAGCAGAGCAAAATGCAGAGGACAGGAAGAAATGGAAACAGATGATCCGCTGTGGCGACCCCTAATGGGAACAGCCGAAAGAAGATGATGACATTGAGCATTGCTACAGATGGTGTTTACACTGCTGAATCTGTATCCAGTTTTAAGTATTTAGGGGTGACTGTCAGTTTTCCTTGAATCTAGATGTTTATAGGGTTTTCTAACTTCACTATATAGTGCTTATGTTCAAGTACTTCAGTAAAGTTGACGTTGAAGGGTGTAGCAACACTCTAGGGGTATTCATAAAGGAATAGCATTGTGTGTATAACATTACTTAACATAATTGGGTGTTTTTTTATAATTTTCAGAATTTCACAGAATGGGGTTAATGAGGCTAGATATTCATTCAAACTAAGAATAATATACATAGTCATACACTGCATAAGTATAAAGCAAGTGTACAAATAATGGTGCTTCGTCAGTATGCTAATGCAATATATGTGAACCAGAGGAACCGATTTTACCATATGCACAACCTACAAAAAACCACTCAAGTAAACTGTGTAGAGTTTAAAGTATGTAAGTTAAGGTGAAAAGTATTTATGTAATACTTGTGTACATGCATATGGAAGTTCAGTGTAACTTTATAAGTTTCAAACGTTAACCAGTAAGTGGAGCCCTGCACTAATATCAGGAGTCTTTACTGTAAGAAGCTGTGCATACCTTGGCAGAATGGTGCTGGTAAGTGGATAAACCCACTTTGCCAGCAGCACTATTCTGCAGTTGTCTATTAATGGTCAGCAGTTTATTTAATCTATAAGTGTGGAAATGAAGTGGATAGAGAAATGTGGAAAGAGGGGAGACAGTATACAAGGGAAACAAAGGTGAAACACAGTACGGCAACAAAAGAGGATTGTACTGGAGGAGGTAGAAGAGGATGTTTTTTTTATTATTATTATTATTATTATTATTATTATTATTATTATTATTATTATTATTGTTGTTATTATTATTTTATGTTGTTTATGATTGTCATAAGCCTCATTTTTTCTAAATATATAAGGGAAGAAGGAGAAGGATAAAAGGAAGATATGACAGGTATGGAGCAGATAAGTGTTTGGACAAAACACATCAAAAGACAGGACATGACAGGGGCATGTGGTTGATCACAGAATAGGCAAGCTTCACAAAGGCAAAGAAAGGCAGACAAACAGAAAATGGACAAATGGTGATGGGATGTAGGGCATTGCACAAGGGGTGGGTATGACATAATGGAGTGGATACACAAATGACTGAAGTTGGGGTGTGTGGTAACACCGCAACCACTATATCAGCTCAAAGACCATAAATGAGAGCCATGCTCAGCAAGCAGATCCTGATTTAGAGGGGCGCCCTCTGGAGGCTTGATGTCTAGAGCTTACCTATGTTACAGGAGACATTCATACAGGCCCCATCACCTCTCCAAAGACCTCTTGAATGCAGTCTCCACCACAGCCTTCAGATGGAGAAGCTCTGAGTGATTGTGACTGTAACGTCCTGGGCTTCCTTCAGGGGAGGAGCCACCACATCTCCCTAAATGATGCAGATTCGTGACATGCTAAGAGGAATTGTTCACTTGACTGAGTGAAAGGCTGTAGCCAGGGTACCCCAGGTTGTTCAGGACATACAGTGGGAGTCAAAATTGGGAAAGAAAGCCGTCAGTAACATAGTGCAGTTTTTTTAAGTATTTCAAATTAAGTAAGGTATTATTACATAAAAGGAGAAACATTTAGAGGGTCAGGGGACCAGCTTTTTCAGCCTGCTGTGGAAAATGTGACGGTTAATTTCTTTCCCCTTCTGTGCTAAAAAACAAAACTGAAGAAGAGACAGGGCATTGCTGATGTAGTATAGGGTAATGATACTTTAATTATAAATAACATTGCACTAAACTGGTATGTTAATTTCTGTGGCAGGTGCAGTGCTGTCAGTGTACTTATTGGTACTGAATACTTTTTCAAATGTAAACCATAATACTATGCCCACAGATTGATGGTACCTTCACAGACACCATGTACCCTAATAAGGAAAAACTGTTTACTAAATCTTGTAAAGACAGTATGACTTAAGGTGATAACCCCAGGATTAACACAGTGGGGATTATTAACTATGAGACTGCCCTGCACCAAGTTAAAAAAAGCTGTACCCCAGATAGCCTAATTTATGTCTAACACTGGTATGTTAGTCTGTTCAGTTTTGATTATTACCAGCGGATTTCTTCTGTATGTGTGTGTGTGTCTGCATGTTTCTCTTTTTAAATTGACCACTGAGCTATATATTATACCACCTGTACCAATGCATTCCATACAGTGGTACAGACAGTGTAATGTACCACTGCACATTCCATGCAGTGGTATATTACACTGGATGTACCACTGCACAGAATATTCATGTTTACTGCTGCATGGAGTGGTCTGGGTAGTGGGTATGAGTGAGCAACCTTTGAGATGCTTGACGTTGTGCTTCTTGCGTTCAGTCATGTCTGTGTACAGTAGTCTTGTGCATTGCTCTTCCCAGGTGCCAGTAACACAAAAACATGAAAAGGGGCTACCTGTGGCATTTACTAAACAGATAGCAACTTCAGAAAAAGCAACTTTTAAGTTAAGTAAGTAGCAGTTGCTAGTAGTAGTAGTAGTAACAGAATTTTCTCTTACAAGCACTGTAGAAACACTACCTTTCCTACCCTTACTGCAGTTAAATGGCCTGAGTATATTCACCCTTTTACATCTTTAACTTCATTTTTATTATAGTTTTTGCTTTTAGTTTGGCTTTCTGACCATCTTTGCAGAAATGGGGTTACCAACAACAGACAAAATGATGATGAGCATGATGCTTCAACAAAGTTTGGTGACTTTACAAAATTCTTATATAAATAAGGATTTTGGACACACTGCTCTGTGAATTATATTCTTGTTGCATTAGGCATGATTCATATCCTAGCAGTCTAACTTTCATGGAAGAGCTGCCATTTTGCTTTTTTGACTCTGGGTAGCAGATGTCTTCTCTGAGAGCTTAGAGCACAGCCCCAAGCCCAAGCTTGTGTACAAAGGAGAGTACAGTTTTTCTTTAGCTCTATTGCACGAGGTTTAGGGACAGGTTGCCAGCTGCAGAGGGAGATCTTTTTAAATAAAATTGATATATGGTGTAATTTAGCTGATGAGCTTTCCATTCAGACTGGCATACCCAAAACAGTGAGCCATATAGCCATTGATATGGTGACCTGCAGTTCTGGCAGCTATCCAGCTTGCCCAGTGGGTGGCAGACGTTCAGAAGAAGTTCCCAAAGTAGATCAATAAGTATTCTTTCACTTAGCTTTCAGTAAAGCAACTTGCAATTTAGTAGTTTGTAAAATGGGTATGCTTCCACAGTGCTGTCGCTGCTTGACTGCCAGTTTTGCACTATGACACTTTTGAGTCATAACTGAATTTCTACTGTGTAAAGCAACTGCAATCAGCATACAGTAAATAGGAAGTATACAGCTTTAAGGTGTGGTTATGTATAATTTTCCTTCTTTTATAATTAAAATAAATCAAAACAAGGAAGGTCATTATTTTGCTACATATTTACCAGTACTGCACCACTCTGAGTTAATGCATGTAGCAGTAGCTGGGTACTGGTTGATATTTATTAAAAAATGTTATGCCACTTGTGCAGACAGCAGACACTTTTAAATAACCTATAGACCCTTCCAGTCCTGTCGTGCCTTCAGCTGCTGGCTCCGTTCGTGGCTTGCTTTACTACGTTAAACTACCCCAGATGTCCCACTTTTTCTACATAGTACCTTGGCTTCCCCTCTTGAAAGAGCTATCTCAAGGAATCCCGCGGTGCTTTTGGAAACTACTCTGCTTCCCCCCAAGAACCAGAATATAAAACAGTCTTGCTTTACTATGTTAAACTACCCCAGACGTCCCACTTTTTCTACATAGTGCCTTGGCTTCCCCTCTTGAAAGAGCTATCTCAAGGAATCCTGCGGTGCTTTTGGAAACTACTCTGCTTCCTCCAAGAACCAGAATATAAAAGAGTGTATGTACCAATTGTGTACTTATCTTATCAAACTTACCTATTGTTTTTTGACCCTGCGTGCGCTAGCCAGCAGCTCAACATGGACCTAGGCTCCCTTTGCTCCATATGCTCCATCCCATCCTACCCCTCTAAGTGTTGTGCGTAACACTGTAATTACTCAGTGTGTCCAATAGGTGGCAGCATCCACCCTCTAATAAAGTCTTCTCGCCTCATTTTTATGCACAGAACTTTTCAGTTTACCTTCATCTGCACTATTCTACCTGAATATCTACCTCCATATCCCTGTAAATTCTGTTTCCTCCCACCCATACAAACAGTGCCCTGTGTCTGCCCCCTGTGCGTCCTTACCTCTGTGGTATCCACTCATGCCCTCACTGATTGTTTCCATCTTCTTCCTTCTTCTTGGCTCTTCCAGCATACTCCCGTTGTCACCCCCTCCCCCTACTCACCATTCACCTGTCCGTCTTCCCTGCCTGTCCCTCCCCCCTTCTTCCTGACCAATTCCCGCTCCTAAGTCTATATAGAGACGTCAGTAGAATAGGCGCCATTTTTAAATAACTTATAGCCCCTTCCAGTCTTGTCGTACCATCGGCTGCTGGCTCTGTTCGCGGGTGAGTGTTTTTGCTGCATTTTTAGTTGTACATGTATTTGTAAAGGAGGCTTTTGCCCTTGTTATCTTTGCTGTTGAGTGCTCCTGCTGACATTATTATTTGTATAGTGCTTTTGCCCTTGCTATGTTTTGTGTTCAGTGTTAGCTTTTGTTTTAATGCTGTTACAGCAGACTGTGTTGAGCGTACATAACTTCAGCCCAGAGTCTTCTTTTTCAACGGCTTTCCTGATGTTTCACCAACATGCTGCCTACATACTGTAGATGTACCTAGACTGCTCGTATGCTCCGTATTGCTGATTTATGTGTGAGTTGTTATGCTGGGTGCTCCCATCTAACAGGCTATGCGGCTAGTTATTTATTTTTTTTTAACTGTTGGTGCATTTACTTTTTAAATAATAGTGTTCTTGGGCTGCCCCATTGGAGTGCTCCGAGGGCGGGTATTACATCTGCTGGCAGAGCGACTAGTTTGTCTAACTGCTGTTTCATTTCTTTAGGTATCTAACAGTGTCCATAGGCTGCTCCATTGAAGCATTCCCATGCTGGGTATCCCATCTGCAGGCAGAGTGACTAGTTTCTCCAACCACTAGTTGATTTATTTATTTAATTAACAGTGTTATAGGTGGCTCCTTTGGAGCGTTCACATACTGGGTATTACATCTATAAGCTTAGCAGCTAGCTTCACTAACTTCTGCTTATGACAGGCGTTCAAAGGCTGGGTATTCCCTTCTAATGAGCATAATGGCTAGTTTCCCTACCTACTGCCTTACTTAATGAGCGTTCACAGGCCCGGTATCCTATTAGACAATTTTTGTGGCTTCCACATTGCTCCGCTGTTTCTGCATTATAACCATGCCACAAAAGCTGGCTGCCCCTCTCTCATGTTAGTGTTTCTCTACCTAACACTGTGACCAGACTTTTTAATTGTATCTCATTCTCCCACTGCACATGTTGTGTTGCTACTGCCCTGATTTATGTTATGCTCACCAGTTACTGTGTTTCAACCTCTAATAACTGCACTGTTCACACTGTTGTAATTGTTGTAACTGTACACCTATATGTAGAATTGATTTATTTCTTTAATTAATAGTGTTAAGAGAGAGGAGAGGGTTCAATAATCATTCGTTTGTCCTCAGTTTGTCTGTTTCTTCAATTGAAATTTGGGGTTGGATCCCAAACTGCTGGTTATCTGTTAACATCTTATGTACTTGCAATGTGAATGCTGCCCTACTCTGTGTGTAAATGCATTTAGTTGTTAGATGTTGCTCTACTCTGTGTTTAAATGTAATCAGCTGGTAGACGTTTTAGGCATCATTGGTTGTTTTCTACATTCTATGATACACAGTCTCCAGCCCAGATTTAAAGTGCTGCTGCCTTGTATTACCTATCTGTTCCAGATTAATTAACTTTATTATTCCTATCCTCCTCCATAGTCTTCCCTTACTCCATAGTTCCTGCAAACATACACCCTCACTTCTCCCCACCCCTAGGCTATCCATTAATACACAAACTGCACTATCTACCTGCAGTCCTCCCTCTCACAGGCTATTAATTCTCTTTAGTTCAATAGTACCAATGAACCTATTTTTGTTCCTTTACAGCTTGCTTTACTATGTTAAACTACCCCAGACGTCCCACTTTTTCTACATAGTACCTTGGCTTCCCCTCTTGAAAGAGCTATCTCAAGGAATCCTGCGGTGCTTTTGGAAACTACTCTGCTTCCCCCAAGAACCAGAATATAAAAGAGTATATGTACCAATTGTGTACTTATCTTATCCCACTTACCTATTGTTTTTTGACCCTGCGTGCGCTAGCCAGCAGCCCAACACTGACCTAGGCTCCCTTTGCTCCATCCCATCCTACCCCTCTAAGTGCTGTTCCTAACACTGTAATTACTCAGTGTGTCCAATAGGTGGCAGCATCCACCATCTAATAAAGTCTTCTCGCCTCATTTTTATGCACAGAACTTTTCAGTTTACCTTCATCTGCACTATTCTACCTGAATATCTACCTCCATATCCCTGTAAATTCTGTTTCCTCCCACCCATACACACAGTGCCCTGTGTCTATCCCCTGTGCCTCCTTACCTCTGTGCTTTCACTCCTGCCCTCATTGATTGTTTCCATCTTCTTCCTTCTTCTTGGCTGTTCCCGCTCCGTTCGCCCTGCGAGCTCACTCCGATCCCCTACCCTGCCCCCAATTCCCACTCGCACCCACTACATCTAGATTGATACCCTAGCTGCCACACCTTCTCCACCTAGTCCAATAAACAAATCTCTCTCTCCCACCCAGCTGCCACACCTTCTCCACCTAGTCCAATAAACAAATCTCTGTCCCACCCAGCTGCCACACCTTCTCCACCTAGTCCACTAATCAAATCCCTCTGTCCCACCCCATAGATTACATCATAACACCTACCCACACTCATTCCAGCCAACCCAACCTCCACTCATCCAACACACTCCCCCACCCAAACCCTATATTACCATCATGCTTACAAAACCAACCTCACTTATAACCCACACACTACTACTACCTACTACTTAGTTTATCCTATCTAACCTACCTCACAAGACCCCTTAATACCATTCACTCCCCCCATTTTCATACTGCAAACACAATCCCTAATCATCACACATTCTCTTCTACCTTCATAAACCCTTATTTATACATCTTCAACTTCAACCTACTCTTCCCCTTTAAACTCATTCCCACCTATAAGTACACCAGTTCAACCCTAATTACCACTACACAGATAAAATATGTATCCCTCAAAGAAGACACCAAACAGTCTAAATACCTGTACCTCCACATTCACCAACTTATCACCACCCTTCTCTCCGGTGATATACACCACAACCCTGGTCCTTCTCCCATTCACACTTTTACCCTGCCTTCTAAACCCCCCCCATCAGGGAAAACCCTCTCCTTTGCAGCACTGAATGTGCAAAGTATATGTAACAAAATCCCCACCCTTCATGCCTGGCTTCTGCATAACTAGCCTGACATATTGTCAATCTCTGAAACATGGTTAAAACCCTCCCTAAAAGATTCTGAAATAACCCCCCCAAACTACAGTATCATTAGAAAAGACAGAACTCACAAAAAAGGTGGTGGGGTTGCTCTCATCTACTCTTCCTCTCTGTCAGTTACTCCATATACTAAGCCCATCCCCCAGTTTGTCAATGCTGAGCTAATTCTCTTTAAGGATATTCTCTGTTGGTTCTCCACCAACATAACCAATGAGACTATAATCTTAGGTGACGTAAATATTAATTAGTCCTCTATTCAATCCCCCACCAACTCCTTAAACATAAACCTCTACAACTTTCACCAGCTTATCAACACCACAACCAGACCATCAAAAGACTACTCCTCTGGAAGTATTCTTGACTGGATTCTGGTATCCCACCCACATCTTATTTCCAGTAGAGGTACCCTCCCTGACTCCCTCAGTGATCACTTTCCCATTTTCACTCATCACTCTCCCTCCCTTCAACTGTCTCATACCACCAACTCTGTATGCTCATTAAAAATTTCAACCCCAACACCTTCTCTGACCTACTGAAACAATTCAACTGGAATCCTCTAAAAATTCTCCCCCTTGATAAGGCCATCACTTACTTTAATACAACATTTCTAAACCTCCTAGACACCTTAGCCCCATTGAAATCTAAAAGAATTAAAAGCAACACTGGCTATCTAAAGACACATTAGCAGTTATGCACCTCCGTGATAAAGCCTTGAAACACCACCATAAAAAGAAATCCCTAGTCACCCTAAAATAATATAAAATGCTCCGCAACAAAGTTAAGAAGCTCGTCACTTCAGATCGCAAATCCTACTATACCACACTCCAAAATAATCACAAGGCAAACCCTAGAAACGTTTGGGATAATATCTCTACTCTCTTAAACCCAGGCAAAAAAGAGAACCCTTGCCCTGACCATAATGCTTCTGATATCAACTTAGCCTCCCAATTTAACAACTTCTTCATTGACTCCATAACCAAATTGACATCATCCTTCTCAAAAAACCCTTCTTACTCAACCACACCTTCCACTATCTCCTCCTCCTCAGATACTTCCTCCTCCCACCTTCCTCACTTCTCTCTAAAATCCATCCCAGAATCAACTATAAAAAAAACTCATTCAGAAATTAAAACCATGCTCCAATGCCCCCAACAATATCCCTTCATTCTTCCTAAAGACAGCTGCAGATGCCATTGCCTTCCCCATCTGTATTCTTATAAACCGGTCAATCCAAGAAGGCTACGTACCCCATCTCTGGAAAAAAGCCTATATTATTCCCCTCCACAAAGGAGGAAACAATAATAACATCTCCAATTTTAGGCCTATTGCCATCTTATCTCCCATCTCTAAACTACTTGAAAAGTGTATCCACCTACAACTATTACCCTACCTCATTGACAATCACCTACTAACCCCCACACAACATGTATTCAGGCCTTGTCACAGTACTACTACCGCACTACTCTCCTTCCTTGAAACTGTGAATAAAGCCTGTGACTCCTGCTGTATTGTATCCACCCTCCTTTTAGACCTTTCCAAAGCTTTTGATACCATCTCTCACACCCTTCTCCTATCCAAACTCTATAACCTAAATCTATCACCCCCTTCTATCAACTGGTTTACCAGTTACCTTTCCAATAGGCAACAAGCAGTCAAATGGAAGAAAGCCATTTCCCCATTCCTCAACACTCCTACTGGTGTACCCCAGGGTTCCATTTTAGGTCCCCTATTGTTCAATATTTTCATAAATGACTTTCACCTTGCCATCCCTAATGCACAAATCATCCAATATGCAGACGATTCAACAATTATCTGTTCTGCTAACTCCACTCTCACCCTCATAAAACTAACCCAAGATGCCTTCTCATCCACTGAACAATGTATGTTACATAACCACCTGGCACTCAGTCCATCTAAAACCAAACTCATGATATTCACCCCTTCCAAAACCACAACTATCAACATAAATACATTCTCTATAACCAGTCAGAATATCACTTCTGTTGAGGTAGTATCCAATGCAAAACTCTTTGGGGTACTCATCGACAACCAGCTCAAATTTGATACCCATATACATATAAATATCAGAAAAACACACCAGAAACTTGGTATGTTCTACCGTCAAATTCGTTACCTTACTCCATCTACACGATTCCTTCTCACTACCACATATCTCATCCCTTCTCTCCTTTATGGTGCCCCACTTCTAACCAACCTACAATCTTCTATTAAAACAAAACTCTCTTCTTGCTACAACAAAATTGCCAAATTCACCACTGGACACAAATCCTCCACTCACCACTGTATTGCACTCCATAATCTAAACTGGCTAGAGATGCCCAACTACCTTATCTACTCTCAATTAATCCTTGCTCAGAAACTCATTTTCAGTCCCTCTCTCTGCCCCTCCCTTGCCTCAACATTTAAAATGCACCAGCCTAACAGACTCCTAAGAACCAATGCTCAGAATCTGATTGAACTTCACAAGCCTGCTCATCCTGCAGGCAAACTTCTACTTTCTTTTTCCTTGGCACTCCTCTGGAACTCCCTCCCACCTCAAATTCTCCTCACCAGCAGCCCATCCACCTTTAAAACTCTGCTCCACTCACACCTAACATCTCTCTGGGAATGCTCATGTTCCTCTCCTGCATAACATCCCCAGCAGCTGCCTTACTCCCTAGCCCTTCTCACTCTCTCCTCTTATCATAACTAAATTCAAAAATATTTAACCCACTGATTATGTTTCCTCTGGGGCAACATACATATTATAAATAACTCCCTAGTCTAATTGACTTGTAAATACCTACTTATTACTGCTTAGACTTGTAAATACCTACTTATTACTGTTTAGATTTGATATCTATGTTAGTAATGATATGACTATATATTTGTAAACTTTACTAATTGTGATACAACTCTGTTTTTTTTCTCTTCAAACTGTACTAACATATTCATCTGCTTCATGTACTCATCTTGTATTGTAATAACTTGTTGTTTAACAAAATGTATCTATGGAGCTTTTCTCCCCAGGACTCCATTGAAAATGGGCTCCATCGGCCCAATTGGACCATCCTGGCAAACACATTTCAAATAAATAAATCATCTTACAGCAGCAGGGAGCAAGATACAGAAGACAAACTTAGACCTGTGGAAAACACCTATTTAGGAATGTGGCCCTAGACATGCAGAGTGAGCTAAGGTGTGAAACCAAATTCTGGCAGGTGAAAATGCCATTGACAGAAGAAATTGTATATTGGCATGGTATAGGAAGAGAGCTAATGACATGGTGCCCCATGCCAGCATTAAAGCATGGCAGAATGCAATTAATCATAGCACAACTTGTTGGGGGTCCTTCCACTGTGTGAAGTCTGACACCAAGTGAGGAATATTTGTTATCTCTATGTAGTGTTAATTATAATACAGAGGATGATGGAAAAGGAATTATTCAATGTGGCACGGATACTGGCAGTTTCATACAGCCGTACCATGTTCACATAGATGTTGGAGCAAGGCAGTATAATTATGTGACATTTTGTACAGTCTGAAAACCATTTGTTGATGAATCAAATGTCTGTGCATCAGGTACTTCAAGACTGGCATTGCAACCACTGCAAACAGAATCATCTCCTGGTACATATGGACTCCTTTTAACCTGTAAAAAATGTACAAGGATTTACTGAGAAATGAGTAATGAGGCATGGTGTAATAAAACACTTGTCAGCACCAAATGAAACATCAGTGATAGGCTGTGGTGCATCACAACAGGCTGATGTCGACAGCTCCCATGACTGACAGTGATGAGGCTGTTACTCTCATACTGATGATACAGTCTGAGAACAATGGCACAGAGTCACAAAGTGCGCTGGGAGGCCCCCCAAACCCCAGACAGTGCACAATGGGTACTTTCCATTACTGGAAGGGGTTGAATCCTTTCAAATCTCCACATCTCTGTGAGGTTCACATGTGGAGCCTCTGGAAGAAGACAGGATAGTGTCATAAGTTGGAATATCCATCATGCATCCAGTCCATAGGGGTGCTAAAGTATTGATCACAGTTGACATCCAAGACAGCAGGTATTGTCTGCACAAGAACAAAGTTGTTAGTATGTCCAAGCAGAGGCTACTGCCACTTGTGTCTAGTCAAAATGGTTAGAGTGTTGCAGGAAATATGGGTTGAAATACGTCAATACATAGGAATGTTGGAGTTAAGAGACAGTGGCATGATGATTTATGCGAAGCTCATGAGTAGCATGGTTACTCATATGGACCCATGTCAGCCTGTGTACACACATTTGTGAGGACTTACCAGGCACACATTGCTGACATGGGTCAACATGGCAGATGTCAGAGCCTCATGCATGGATGCCATGCTGGGCATGTACCATGGGTGGCCCAGGCAGATGCAGCATCCATGGATGTGAATTCCTTAATAAGTCAAACAGACATACACCATATGATAGGACCTCACAGCCAAGGTCATGGTCTCACAGCACTCTGCAGCATAAAGCAAGTCACACCATTATAGCAACTGAATACCAAGCTGTCATAACAGTGCTCATTCATGTTCCCTCTGTCCCTACCCAGTGCCAAAACTAGGGGATGTTGTGTAAGACTCAGTACAGAGGTGAATTTCACTTATTCTGATTCCAGCCTGCACCACCCCACACACCCCAGACAGTGTCAACAGCAGCTACATCGGTGACTTTCACAGCTTAAGAAAATCAAGTGCAAGAAATAACTTTCAGTAAAGAAGAAGAAAAAATGCACTTACTTGTGAAGTGAGAAAAAGAAAAGGAAAAAGAAATAAATTGCAAAAGAAGATGAAAAATAAGGGAAAAAAAAAGAAAGAAAAAAGAAAACACTATTCCATTGGTAGAGACAGAAAAGGGAATCAAAACAGAGCTTTCTCATGAAAAAGCAGTTTGAAATAACAACATTCCCTTCAGAAGAAGGGTTGACAACAAATCCAGTAGGCAACCATTATGTCAATAGTTATTAAGTCTGCGTCTGCATGAAAGGTTACTGTCATACTACATTCTGCTTCACAGTCCAGCCCACTGATACACCCCTGCTGGTGTGCCTAGCACTTGTTTTGTTCTCTAATGACCACAGTGCAGATAATGAGAACTGTGACCATATCAGCTTTACATTTGTGTATGGAGGATGGAGTAATGTCTGATGCCCATTGTTAGTCAACCACCCACTGCACAGAGCACCTTACAGGTAACACTGCATGTGCCCATTTTTTTCTTTGTCATTTTACACTGTCATGTAGAGATTGTCAAGGCCCATAGTTGTGGACTAGATGTTGTTTCTTTGCCTATACTACCATGTACTGTACCCAAGCCTGTCTTAGAGGGTTCCATGCTGCTGCCTATTGCTGGCCACTATTGCTGTCGTTATTCATAGAAGGATCGTTTGGTGCAAAAGAGGAAGATAAATGACCAATAGGTGCTTTTGCTAGCACTGGATGTAGCAGTTGTACACTAGACTGATTGTACAAAATGCAGCAAGCAGTAAATGTTCTGCATGCAGTAGGAGGATCATACTGAAGAGCACCCCAGATTCATCAAGGTAGCAGAAATGGGCTTTAAGCAGGCTTAAAGAATGGCCAACATGTACATCACCACTCTAATTGGAGAACAAATGTTTTCCTCCAAGGTGTTACTCGTACAGGTAATGCCCGCTGAAAAACGAGTTCACCTCTTCACGACAGCATATAAAGCTGCTGTGGAGTTTGGACTGTATCATTGATAACGGCTGCCATTATTTTATGCTAACTAAGAAGCACTTTTGCTGTTTAGCAAGTGTAAAATAAAAAAAAAAAAAAAAAAAGAAAAGAAAAATTGAAAGAAAACAGAAATGTGTGTGTGTGTGTGTGTGTGTGTGTGTGTGTTTATGTCTGTGTGTGAGTGCATGCGTGCATGAAAGTGAGATCAATCGAGACATTATTTTGCACTAGCTAAACAGAGCTTTTGCTGCTTAGTGAGTATAAAATTAAAAAAAAGAAAAAATGTGTGTGTGTGTGTGTGTGTGTGTGTGTGTGTGTGTGTGTGTGTGTGTTTCTGTCTGCATGTGTGAGTATATGCATGCTTGCATGCATGAAAGCAGAAGTGTGTATGTGTGTGAGAGAGAGAGAGAGAGTGAGATCAAGCAGTGTCAGCAGTAGTTAAGGGGTAAAAATACCTGTGAACCTCTTATCTCAAGAAATCTGTGTAAAGTCTAAAATGAAGGGGGAACAAAGGCTTAAAAATAGGAACAGACTTTAAATATTGCCCTTATAAAATTAAAAAGTTGTTAGAAAAAAAGGATTTGCATTGGCATGCATTTTCTGAAGGAAACAATGTCTGAAACTCAAAATATGTCATTATTTAGTGATTTGAATCCCCAATGACTGGCAATAAACCACAGTTTTTAGGAGTGAGAGACAAATGTCTAGACATTTTTTGCAAATGTTATATATTGCATCTAAAATACTTCCTCCAACACTATTTACAGCAAGTTTGAAACATTAGGAGGAGGAACTATTTTACATCAAAAATATATAAAATAAATATATAAATGAATTAATATAGTACTGAAAAAAAATAAGTAAAGCACAACAGTTTTACAGATTGCCCAGACTCTAAGCACAATAATGCCGTCCAGGGTATGTGTTACCATGTAACTAATGGCCTTTCAGGGGTGTAGACACCCACCACCTGTGGCATCAGGCCTCATAACACCCCTGGATGTACATTATTTACACAGTAACTCACACCCCGTAGGGTATTATTGCTTGCTGAACACTCGCTCAGTGCCTTTCTTTGTATGGGACAGGGCATTGTTGTAGCACACTTCTGCAGTTCCATGCAGATTACTGACCAGCCAGTATCTGAGTAGGTACCAATCACCTGAAAAACATAATGGAGTGAGTGTATACAAAAATAACTATGAGGTGCTCTGTGATTTGCAATGAATTTACAAAGAAGGTATCAATGCTGTATCCTACAGTGAAATTGTATGCCATATGTGGTTATCATTAGTACTGCCAAGATGATGGTCCAGTACACTGATAATAAAGCCCTGTGCATTACAGACTGCCCAGCAGTTGACAGAATGGCAGCTCTTGTTGTAGTACTGCTTCCCCTTGTGGACCAGGTGTTGGGGCCTTTATTGCTACATATGTGCAAGCTATTATACAAAATACTCAGGGATGCATGATGGATCATAGAAGGCATACATGGTAATGGCTTGGTCATGTGATGACACTTGGAGAAAGATATGCTCACCCACCCACATGGGCTAGGATAACAGTGAGGAACTGCTGTAGTGCCTTCAAGGTAGGAGTATGAGAGATAGCCAACTTGTTTCCAGTCTGTCTCTGTCAAATCCAATTTGTGAGCCATATAAGTTCACCAAAGCCCTAATAATGTCCATGCCCACTCTAAAAGAATCAAGAACCTCCTGGTCCTCAAATCTGTAGTATGTTACCTGTTGGCTGTAACACCTTCACCTTGGGCATAGAACTTGTATGCAGTGTGTTGCAATACCACTGAAACAAGCATCTTGTTGCATGAAATGATTAGACTCATAGCCAAAGCAAGCATCTTCTCTGATTACAAAGTGGCTAGAAACAGTGCTTTCTTTTTATATTCTATGTGTGCAATGAATACTTGCATAATAATATGCAACTCTTAACTGTGTAAGACAAGAAAGGTTTCCCTTTATAAATGCTCAGTGCAAGATTTAACTACATCTCCTCATTTAAATGTAATTATGCAGTAATTTTCATACAATTGTCTCTGCTCCATTTTGAAAGATGAACATTTCTGCTGCTTTACTTGATGATAGTATTACTTGTTTTTTTAAATTATAGTGGATATTTAGACATACAGTGCATTGAACAATCCTGTTTCTAAGAGAATGAATTATGAGGGAGCATCTCAAAGACAACTGTAGTGTATGAAACCTGCATCAGCATTGTGTGGGTTGATAAGGGAGACACACTCCAACTGTATTAAGTGTTAAAGTCAGAAGCGTGCAAATGAGCTGAAATAAGCTTTTGCTCCACATGACTCCTGTATGTCTCTGAATCACTAATTAGCTCCATAGCATTACTAGAGCACAACAACAAAGTACTTATTAGCACGCAGAGCTAATTTCTGTGAATACCCCCACCCCAAGTCTTTTCCTTAAGTTTTTGTTTAATAATGTTATTCCTGATTTTTTTTTTTGATCATAAGAATAATTTGATCATAAGAATAATACAAGGCAAGCAATCCCAGAAACCACAAGTGGTCTAGCCATACACAACATTATGTAGCTACACTTAAAAGTTCTTGCCACCCTTTATGAGTGCTTAATAGTGCCCATCTCCCAAATCAAGCCAGCCCACAGATGATAAAACTGGTGTAAATTTGTCTAGTCATCCAGTCATCAAGATTAACTTTAGAGGCAGCCAAAGTAGTACTTTGACCAATAGTGGTAACTTATTCCATAGGCTCTGAATACACTGAGTTAGGAACCGATCCCTCCAGTAAGTCTTGGTGTAAATTTAGGTCCCAAGTAGGATATTTGTATAGCCACTGGTCTTGTGAAAAAATAAGTCAAATAGGATTGGGTCTTTCATGGCTCAAAAAGTGAGAGACAGGTCACCTTGGAGCAACCTGTAGACTACTGACTTGGGAATTTGTTAATATGTAAGGATAGTTGAAAAACTTAAGGGCTTTATTCTTTTTTGGTTAAAAATCTTTGGAGCCTTCCCAGTTGAGTGATATGCTTGGATTTGAACATGCCAAAGAGAGTATTGTATTTGGGAAGATGAATTCTTTGGCTCTTGAAGGTATTCCTTTATAAATTAACTGGGCCAGATAGAATAATTTCTGATTACAGTGGAAACATGTTGATCGAATGAGAGAGCATTGTCCATATAAGTACTCAGGTCTTTTATTACCATGTCTGTTTGAAGAGTACTGCTTAAAATATATGGGGTGAGAACAGCCTTTTTGCATTTACCTTGGAACATTTTCATTAGGTCAGGTATGTGTATATTCCAGCCGTTTTAAGAGCAGTTTAGTATTAGTGGGTGAGCAAATAATAGTGCCTAGCTTGCAGTCATCAGCAAATGTGATCAGTCACACTTCAGAGATATTGGCTTGAATGTTTGCAAAATAAATACATAACAGGAGAGGGCCCAACACTGATCCCTGCACTACCTCACTACTTACAATTTTACATTTGGGGGGTACCAACAACATTCACTACTTGGGATCTGTTAGATAACCAGTTTGCAATCCAACAGAAAAGATAGGGATTTAAATTAAGTTTGTCTAACTTTTCAATATTACCAGCATGGGGATTAGTGTCAAAAGCCAAGATAAATATCATCATGCACAAAACTACTACTGTTCACAACCTCTGTAACCTTTTCACATAAGTTTATTAGGTTCAAGAGACAGGGCCTACCCTGCAGGAAACCAAACAGTGTGCAGGGTCTAGATAAGTTAAGTTGCCTATGCCCGCATAAATTAGTTCTGCTATGATACATTTCATGGTTGCACGTATAAGGATAGTGAGGCTAATGGGCCTATAATTACTTGGGTCTGTAGAGAAGGCCACCAATGTGCAGAGGTGCAGCAGTGGCTGTTCTGTAGGCATCAGGGACAAACCTTGTAGATATGCTGAGTGGAACAGATTAAGTAGAAGCTCAGATAGGACATACTTGGCACTGTTGTTATTTGTTTTGTTTTATTTTCTTTCTTTAGCTGTTATTGGGTTGTCACTAAAAAGTCCCTATTGGCTGAGTTCTATTACCTGTTAAATGCATGCATTACTCAACTAACTAATTAGTAATTTTAGCTATATATGTCATACAGGATTAAACACAATATGCATTTGTAGGCATTTAGAATTCATTTAGCAAGTTCGATTTTGTTTGTTCCACTCCAGTTGTATTCCCTTACTTTTTCATCTTAATTCATTAAATTAACTATTTATATAAATAAACTATTTATTTAATTCTGCTTATGTTTTTCCATGCATGATTTTCACTCAGTGAAATCATGGAATGTTTGCTGTGAAGCACACAGCTTGGAAAATTCTGATGTTAAGTTGTCCATCTCGCCTTCATTCTTGCTGGATGGGTTCGGAGCCGACCTCGGCTCCGACTCGGCCACTCTAAAAGCTCGAGAGTTGGTTCCACCGGCTCGAGGCTCCCCTTATATCCCACAATGCTAGGTGGTATTACCTCAGATCTCGTTTGCCGCTACAGCGATCGAGGTGTATGGTTTCTACCAGCTTCAGGTCAGTTATTATAGATTAATCTATAGTGAATTTAAACCCCCTTTATTTAGTCTTTTATAGTTATTTCCCTTTCCTCCCTGTTTATCCACCCTTTTTTCCACAAGAACTTATTAGTTCTTCCCTCAGGCCTTCGGGCCCTTCCATCCCCTTAGTGGAGTGTATGTGTTTTTTTTAGGGATCTAAAAAAGAACTAATCTCCCTTTTTTTAGTTAACCTTGTGAAAAGTGTAATCGGTGTGTTTGTGTGTGTGTGTGGTTACACTTTCTTTGATAATGTCTAAAGAGTCAAAGGTCTCAGGCTTCAAGAAGTGTGACTCGTGCTGTCAGAAAATGTCTCTGACAGACGGTCACACTTCTTGTGTATACTGCCTGGGACCTTTACACCTGCAGGACTCTTGTGCTGTATGCCATGGCTTCAGCCCTAGAGTCCTGCAGGAAAGAAAAAACAAACTCATTTTAAGAGGTTTGCTTAAGCCTGAGGGTTCCCCTAGTGCTGCCGGGCAAACCCTCTAAGGCTTCTAGGTCCTCGACTCCAGCTTCTGAGTCGAGGCCTAAGGCTTCGAAACCTACTGCTACATCGGCTCCGGCTGAAGCCGATGAGTCTCAGACTGCAGCTTCTGTGGTTCCCTCGGCTCCGGCTGGAGCCGAGGCATTGGAAATTCCTGGGTCGGCTCCGATCAGACCATCGGAGCCGACATCTAGAAAGAGGTCTAGGTCACCATCCCTTGGCTCCGTTCATTCGGCTCCAGTGTCTCCCTTGCTGTCTGAACGGAGCCATAGATCTCACTCCTCTAGATTATCGAGGCTTTTGGATCATGACCTTCAGAGGGTAGTGAGTCGACTTCTTAAGTCCGAGGCACTGGCCCAAATGCTTCAGAGCCCGACTCATCAGTTGATGCTTGACCCTATCCCTCAAAATGTTCCTCCTCCGACTCCTTTGAGCTCGGAGCCGGGGCGTTTCGGAACCGAGACTGTGGTAGTGTCGGAGCCGATACAATTGTCTTCGGTTCCGTCGTCGGCTCCGATTTCTTCCTTTGAAGAATCTCGGCGCCGGACTTCCCTCGTCGGCTCCGAGGGGGTGAGTGGCATCGGACCCTTGTCCGACCCCGCTCTCCCTCTCGGTGCCGCGCTGGTGAGTTCGGCTCCGACATCGGCCTCGAGCCATCACTGTCGGTGCCGAGGGGTTCTCAGCTTTCGGGCGGGGACCTCTGGCTCTGCCTGACAGGGGTGCGTTCGAGGTCATGCGGAGTGTGTTGGAACCTGGTTCAACTCCACAGTCGGCTCCGTCCACCCCTCCCTCTTCGGTGCCTCAGGTTGTGTCTACTCACTCCCTCATCCCAGACCGCAGAGAGCCAGCTCCTCAAGAATCCCCTGTGGGGATCTCATCCTCTTCCGAGGCCTCTCCTGAATTGGCAGGGGAGCCCCCTAGGAAGAGAAAGTGTAAGAAGAAGCACATAGACTCACCTGAGTCTGTCACCTCTGACACAGATTTAGAGGATTCCGAGGGTTCCCCCTGTTCCCCTTCTGAAGATGTCTACTTTGGAGACATTCTAGAGATCCTGAAACCGAGGGAAATTGGCCCGCCCTTAACCCTTCGGAGGATGAATCTGTGTATCTTGAGGCGTTTGACTCTCGCCCTTCCACCTCCTGGGTGTCCCCCCCCTTTGACCCCCTCATGCAGGTGGTAGCAAAAAAGGCTTGGACGGCTCCTGAGTCAGTGGACCCCACCCCCAGGAGACCTTCAAAGTTTATCACAGCACCAACAGATAAGCAATTTCTGACCAAGGGAGTTTCTGTGGATGCTATGGTGGTAGCTGCTGCCACTAAGAAGGAACTAGCTGATCCTTCGGTGCCTGTCCATCCTCCTAACAAGGAATCTAGGTCTATGGACAGGCACGGGAAGCGGATGTTTTCGTCAGCGACCTTTGCTATGCGTTCGCTGAACTACCTATGCCATTTCACTCGTCTTCAAAGAGATTTGATCAAGGAAGCGAGTGAGATGTTGAAGGATCCTACAGCTGCGGGTTTTCAGGACAAGATGAACACTCAGCTGGCTACCCTAAACTCTATAGCTAACTCCTCCATGCGCCTCCTTTCATATGCGGCTGATGGAGCGAGCAGAGCCGCAGGGACAGGTGTTGCCTTATGCCGGCATGCCTGGATGCGGCTATGCAATTTTGCGGACCCCTTTAAAACGTCTTTCACTAATTCCCCGTTTGATGGATCATCTCTCTTTGGTCCTCAAGTGAAAGAAACCTTGACGAGGTGCGAGACGGATGGCAAAACTCTTTCTGCCGTCGGAGTCCGTTTTTCTACTCCTTCTAGGCCTTACCCCAAAGGCCAGAAAAGTGGGAAAATGTGGTTCTGCAAACAATCTCAAGGGACTTTGCCTGACGCACAGAGTCATTTCCCCTCCAGAGGCAGAAGGGGGAACAATAATGGTAGACGTCGCCCTAGAGGCAGGGGGGGTCCGCAGAACCAGGGCAATCGAGAAACTTTTTCCGATAAGCCCTTCCAGCATCCCTGAGGTGTTGCCCGACTGTCCACCTTCGGAGGCAGTCGTGGGAAGATTGTCACTGTACCCAGAAGTCTGGCGATCCCTAACTCAAGACAAGTGGGTACAGTCCATCATTTCCGAAGGCTATTCCATTCCGTTCTTTCATATTCCAAATCAATCAAAAAAATTCCTTCCAGATGTTCCACCTGCTCAAAGGGATCAAGCAGCGTTGGAAATTTCAAAGTTGCTTGCAAAAAGAGCCATTCAGCCAGTGCCAGCAGACCAGCAAGGATCCAGAATCTACTCCAAATTCTTTTTGGTTCCAAAGAAAACAGGGGACTGGAGACCCATTTTGGATCTCAGTATCTTGAACAAGTCGGTCAAGAAAACAAGATTTCGGATGGTCACGCTACAATCCATCCTACCCCTTTTGGGAAAGGAAAACTGGATGTGCTCTATAGACCTCCAGGATGCGTACTATCATATAAAAATGAACAGACGCTCCAGGAGATTTCTCCTCTTCCGGCTGGGAACCAGTCACTTTCAATTCAGAGCCCTGCCCTTTGGTCTCACCACTGCCCCCCGGGTGTTTACCAAATGCATGGCAGTGGTAGCTTCTCACCTGAGACGTCAAGGATTCCAGGTGTTTCCATATTTGGACAACTGGCTCCTCACAGCTCCTACCAAGCATCTTCTTCTAATGGCCAGAGACTACACCTTTCGCATTTGTCAAAAGTTAGGCATCTCAATAAATTGTGAAAAGTCTGTTTTGTCGCCTTGTCGTGCTATTACCTTCATAGGCACAAATCTAGACACAGTCAACATGTCTGCGAGACTAACAGACCAAAGAATAGCAGACATACGCAAACTGGTCTCCCTTCTCTTCCACAGCAACAGAGTCAAAGCCAGATTTGTTCTGAAAGTACTGGGGATTACGGTGGCTGCTATCCCTCTACTTCTATTAGCCAGATTCCACATGAGAATCCTTCAATGGATGCTCTTCACACAATGGTCGTACCAGCAACTTCCGATGTCCCACACCATTATGATTACGCAAGCATGCAAGAATCATCTTCTTTGGTGGATTTCTTCCCCTCAGCTCTTCCTGGGAAGACCCTTTGTTCCTTCCCCTCCGGTTGCTACTCTGACAACGGACGCCTCCCTGATCGGGTGGGGGGGGACATTATCAGGGCAGAACAGTCCAGGGCATATGGCAACCAGACGAATGCCACTTGCATATAAATGTTCTAGAGATGAGAGCAGTGCTTTTAGCGTTGCAAGCCCTTCAAGACTCTCTTCCCTTGGGAACGATAGCAATCCAGACGGACAATATGTTTGTAGTGTGGTATATCAACAAACAAGGCGGAACCAGGTCCTATCCCCTATGTCGAGAAGCACTCAGACTGTGGCAATGGGCGATTTCTTCTCAGCGGTTTCTGATAGCAACGCACATCCCCGGGAAGTCCAATCTAATCGCGGACAAGTTGAGCAGTGCTATCCTCATGCCTCACGAGTGGTCTCTGAAAGATTCTATTCTGGAGAAAATTTTTCTCAAGTGGGGTCAGCCTTGCTGCGACCTTTTTGCTACTCCCCAAAACAGCAAGTGCAGAGATTATTTCACCCTATTGCCGTTACCAGGCCAGCCCAGCAGAGACGCACTAGTCCAAGTTTGGCCCCGGGGACTTCTGTATGCATTTCCTCCCTTCCCACTAATCTCTCAAGTGATACAGAAAGCTATCGCTCAGAAGGCCTCATTGATCCTCATTGCTCCTTACTGGCCTTGACAGGTTTGGTTCCCCTTTCTACATCAATTTCTGTTGGAGCAACCTTGGCATCTGGACCTAGTTCCAGATCTTTTGATCCATCAATCGGGTCAGTTACATCGCTCCCTCCCCTCTCTGAACCTCACTGCTTGGTTCCTCCAACTCCAACCTTAGCCAGGCTTCCTCAAATATCTCACTCTGTTCGAGATATTTTGATAGCTTCCCATAAATCTTCCACTCGGAAGATTTATCTTAGTAAGTGGAAACGTTTTGCCTATTGGGCTCAAGGAAGGGACATAGATCCTTTCACTGCTTCCATCCAAATAGTCCTTGATTTTCTAGCTGAACTCTTCCATGCAGGTTCATCTCCTTCTACTCTTAAAGTTCAATTGGCAGCTATTTCTAACTTTCATGTGGGCATTTCAGATTCTGCCATCATGTCTCACAAGCTTTGCAAAGCTTTTTTGAAGGGAGTTTTTCTTCTCAGACCTCCTATAAGAAATCCTCCTCCTTCTTGGGACCTTAATTTAGTTCTCACATCTTTGATTCTTCCCCTTTCGAACCTGCAGCTTCCTGTTCATTGAAATTGCTATCCTGGAAGACTCTCTTTCTGGTAGCCATTACTTCAGCTAGAAGGGTCTCAGAACTTCATGCACTCAGCAGTCGACCACGTATCTATTGTTTCATAAAGACAGGGTGTCCTTACGAACCAATCCATCCTTTTTACCTAAAGTAGCCTCTGCGTCTAACCTAAATCAAAGCATTGACCTCCCTGTGTTTGTTCCTAACTTTTCTAACAGGTCTGAACAAAAATTGCATTGGCTAGATGTTCATCGTCAGTTAAGGTATTATTTGGATAGAACCAAACAGATCAGGAAAACTGACCAGTTGTTTGTCTCTTATGCAGAAGGCAGAAAGGGACTTTCAGTTTCGAAAGTATCACTCTCCAGATGGCTAACATCTCTGATTTCCTTTGCTTATGAAATTAGACACCAAAAGCTGCCTAACAAACCTAAGGCCCACTCCACCAGAGCTTTGGCTACTTCTATAGCCTTCCAAGATAGGCTGCCTATTGACACCATTTGTGCAGCGGCTACTTGGGCTACTCCTCACACTTTCATTTCTCATTATAAGTTGGATTTAGCTTCTAGACATAGAGCTAACTTTGGTTCCACTGTTCTCAAGAGTCTGTTCCGATAGGCCACCGGGACAAGGTGCTAGGGACGCGGTCCCATCCAGCAAGAATGAAGGCGAGATGGACAACTTAACATATAGAAGTTATGTTCTTACCATAACGTTCCATGTTAGTTGTCTTCTTCTCGCCTTCTTTCTTGCGTCCCACCCTCCTTCCCCTAGCCTGGACAGACCTAGAGGAGTTTGATTGTGACCTCTCTTTCTACCACCTCTATTGTATATAGGTATATGCTATTCTGTGCATATATTCCTTCATCAGGTTTTCAGGTCACCTTCTTCCCTTCCTTTTATAGAGGTGGGTTTTTCCCTTTTCCAGTGGTTCTGGAGTTATTTTTGGCTGGGCATAGCTTACAAACGAGATCTGAGGTAATACCGCCTAGCATTGTGGGATATAAGGGGTGCCTCGAGCCGGTGGAACCAACTCTCGAGCTTTTAGAGTGGCCGAGTTGGAGCCGAGGTCGGCTCCGAACCCATCCAGCAAGAAAGAAGGCGAGAAGAAGACAACTAACATGGAACATTATGGTAAGAACATAACTTCTATTTAGTTCTGCCAGTGAGTGCTGGTATCACAGCATTATATGCTAATGTATTAACAAGTATCCGGTACTTAGTGTTATCGCAACCAGATTTTTGCGGTTGCGAATGGCGCCTACCTGCAGACAAACGAGTGGCTGAAAGATTTCTAAGTGCCAATCATAGTCCTTACTACTTTCAAAAAAATATAGATGACTTTAAAGAACAGGAATAATTTAAGAAATCCTCTTCCTGTTTTGCGAGCATTAGAGACGCACGCATGAGTTATCATGACTAATGTCGTACTGTGTGTTGGAATATTTTCACATTGGGCAACGAATCCTTCACAGAAGGAAAACACAGAGACTGTGAAATTGGAGGAGTTATGTATTACCATTTTGTTTCACAAGCACTGTCATACAAAATGAAATGTGGAGTTTTCTCACCTCATGTCACTGTAACATGAACTAGTTTCCCTGTAAGTTTGGCAATGACGGTCACTATTCTCTGCACACTTTCATCCACAAACTGTAAATAATGCAACCGACAGTACAATAGCAGGCATGATAACTCAAGTGTAAGTCTGTAATGGACGCAAAAAACGAAGATGATTTCTGAACTTGTTTCGGTTCGTAAAACTTATGTACAGTTTTTGGCCACTTGTAAGGACTTACAATAACACTTTGAAGTGTGTAATACACTCCCTTCTGTGGAGGTATGCACATTTCGCAACCGCGAAAATCTGGTTGCAATAACACGTAAGCACCAAGTATCCTTATGACAGCCTGGGTTTCTGACAACTTTCAGTGAAAGTCGTATGAAGATTTTAATTTTAAAATAAATGTAGAGGGGGTATTCTTCTGACAGTAAAAAAAAAAAAAAAAAAGAGTTAAAATCAAAATTAACCATTCTTTCTGATGCATTTGCAGCATAAGATGAGGATTATAGTAGAAACAGTATTTAATTATGTTGTTTTATGCTTGGTCTCATTCAAAGGTTTCACTTGAAGACAATGCAGAATCTGTGTCTGATAGAGATCATGATCCTACTGTAGTGGCACTCATAGACTATAGCACTGGATGCAGTTAGACCAAGTAGTTTATTTTTGTGATGTTGCTGAATGACAAGAAGATTATCTGCTGAGGATTACTGCAAATTGGTCATAGGTGGCTATAAGTATGAGATTAAGGAGACCATTCAGGGGACAAGCTCAATTTCACCAGCCCACAGTCTGTTAAGAGTTTTGCTTAGAGTCACGCATGCAGTAGGCAAACAAAGGATAAGGGAATCAAACCCTGGACCAGGTCAGGGGAAACAGCTCACTGTGCTAACTGCTAAACATAATTTATTTCAACTAAAAAAATCCACAACGGAAGTTGGCAATAAAATAATTTATTATAATAAAAGGAAGAAATACTACTAACATTAATACAATCTGGTCCTTCTTCAATCAAATTCACTTAAATTGTAAAAAACATCAATACAATTAATTTTTATATGTCAGAAGTCTCAGAAAATTACCTCTGCAATTTTGATAGCCTTAAGGTGCCTCATTTCAGTATAGGAATTAGATATCTTTATTCTGTAAGCGCACACTTTAGATGTCATCACAGGCTGACTGATTTTGTTGAAGACATAAGTAAGATGATGTAGCTGACGTTTTCTGTCTGGCTTACAGCAAATATTTATTTTTTGTACACAAGCAGCTGATTTACAGCTGACTGAGTAAGACACAGAAACAAAATTAGAAAAGTAGGTAAAGACCATTTTGAGGAAGGACATGTGACCACACTGGTACAATAGGCCTACTTTTTAGAACCATTCCTTTTTCAGATGCTAGAAGTTAAGGAATTTAGTATTGCAGATGACACTGCAACCTGCTTTAGAGTATGCAGTACGTTATAGGTTAGAGTATAGGAAATTACATCTGTGGCAACTCGAAGAGTGGCTAGTAGTGTGGCAGTTAACTTTCAATGGAACAAGTGTCAGATCATGTCAAATAATGCATAAAGCCTACAGGCATGCAGTTGCACATAAAAAATCAAGCAGCTAGGCTATGGAAATTCTGAAGTATAAAATCACGTGTGAGGGATGTAGAAACTCTCTCACAAACTAACAAATGAGAAGGCAAAAACACTGTGACACAAAATCATATATATATTACACAAGGGAGTATATAAACAAATCATGGAACAGAAAATTAGCTTACTGGTATACAGGTTCTTTAGTGTAGCAAAATCATGCACATGGATCACAGAAAGCCTGGGTCATAAAATGATGCAAACTGAATGGGAAAATACAGGCACATAAAGCTAAGTAGTGGAGTACAGAATACAGAAAGAATACTCACTTTACACTGTGGGATGCAAAATCCCCAAAGAACAGTAGTGTAGATGTGGTGCCAGAAATTCTGATATACAGTATAAAAAATTTGAGATTTAGAGAATCTAAGTTGGAGAGTCACATACATTGGATGAAAAGGGGGAAAAAAAACTGTGGTAGGGTGCAAAATGAAAATGGTGCTTGGCAACTACAAATCAGGGAAGAATAACCTTGCAGTGTTAGCTGATTGTCTGAACATGACTGAAATACATGATATGAAAATGAAGAGAGATCATGGAATGCTGGTGTGCTTAAAGAATTGGTAGTTTCAACAGAAGGAAATAGGTGCGTATGGCAATCCATGAGTAATAGATGACAGCTTGTTTCAGGTATTGCATCAAGTACAGAGACCTCTGTACATTAACAGAACAGAATCAATGCAGGAGAAGTGATAGTAATCAAACATGTGCCAAGTCTAAGATATGCATTTGTAGCATACCTCTCAATGTCTTTACTCAAGTATTCTGGACAAAGCCAAAAGTAATGAGGGGCCAAAAGCCCAAAATCTGGAACAATTTTTAAATGTTACTATAATTCACTTAAAGCGTTAATAGAACATCAGGTTATGCATCCACATGCATTTTCTGGAAAATAAGAATTACAAAACTATAACAACTGTCAGTATTGGCTGACTGTAACACAGTAATTTACCAGAAAATCCAACATGTCTTCTTCTTATTTCGTTTTTTCCTGGTTAGGGGTCACCACAGTGGATCATCTGTCTGCTCATGATTGGCAGCGGAGTTTTACGCCGTCAAGTTGCCAGCCCAGCACCCAACCTTCCACAGAAGACACACACATACAGGCACACACCTCATGCCTAGGGCCAATTTAGAGTGTTCAGTCCAACCTACAGCATGTCTTTGGGATGTGGGAGGAAACCAGAGCACCCGGAGGAAACCCACACGACCACAGGGAGGACATGCAGACTCCGCACAGAAGGCACCCCAGCTGAGAATCAAACTGGAGAACCTCTTGCTGTGAGGCAGCAATGCTAACCACTGCACTAATGTGGCCACCCACCAGAAAATCCAACATGTATTGAGGCAAAATCAGGTAGATTTGCAAAATCAGGGACGTTTGAGAGCCATACAGAGTGGTAATACATATGCCTTTATAATAGAGGAACGTTGTTGTCTATTGGAACTCACTCAGAAGTAGTTTTAAATTCAAGAAGGAAGCAATTTTTCAAAAGCACACCATGTTCCTACAACAACTGCATTTTCAGATATGAAAATGTAAGTAGGAGTGAAATATAAGGGGGTACTTATAATAGAAAGAATGATACGTGCCTATAGCATGTCTCATCAGCTGAAGGGAAAAAGAGAAACTGTAATGTTATTTAGGAAGGCTCAACAAGGAATACGACTGTGATAGTGCTATTACATGCTTCAGATGAAACATGAACCTATATCCTTCAAAATATTGTTGTGGTTAAAACAACCACCTGTGCCACTGGTGCAGCTGGAGATTGGTGTGGACCTCTACCACCTTAATCTTACCCATTACACAACTCACTGACCAGAAAAATGTTTAACCTTTATGAACGCAGTAGTGTGGTGTGCCTATATTACTTGTGTCTTGAGCTGCTAGAAGTTAGATTTGCCACAAGTATGTAATTTATGGTACACATTCTCTCTCTATTCAGAGAGATAACCTTCTATCATTATATTGCTAGCCTTCTGTTATTATACAGCTTGCCTAATGTATCTGTCCACTTTTTGTTTCCAACAGACCACAATCCCTGATGAACTTCCCCCAGAACTGAGGAAGGGACATCAAGTGTCATCCTATGATGAAGTCATTAACCGGTTTCAGACTACTGCAGCTGACTCGTATGACAGGAAGACCCTCAGGGGTGTGGTCGCTCAACCTCATTATCCTAAACCTCCCCCTCACTGGACAGTGGCTTACACAAAGGACCTATCAAATAAGGTAAAACAAAATGAAATACATTTTTTGTGACTGTTAAACAAAAGGGCAAGTGTAAATAATGTAGAAAGTTTTAATACTGCCTTTGTATTGCATGTTTACATGGATGAGTAGGATTTTTTTTCAACTCTTTCATTCTGGCCAAAAAAGGATATTTTCTATAAATGTGATTTCATCAGTAGTGCATTTCTGTACTTTTAAAGTGTAAAACAGTAGTCTTTATTTTTCATGTAAAATAATCTAAAACTAATAGCAAAGCTTTCATTTGCAAATAAAATGTGACACTGTCACTATGGATATGGCGAAAAGGAAGCATTGACCAATTTTTCCCTCCTCAACGCCTGTAGTGTACAACCCCTGTCTCCCTGACTCCAGCCCCCCCCCCTCCCAGTGGGTAGGAGAACCAGTGAAGCATGCAAGACACTCAGCTGGTACGTGGATACCCAAGTTTTCTGGAGAGTGAAGGAACAAAAAAAAAAAAAAAACACCAAAGGCTACATATATTGTGGTCAGCCTAGACACAATGCTGTCAGCATTATTTTAATCCATAAATCTCTACCCTACTAATAATCTCTCATCACATTATCCCCTACTGATAATTTTGCATTACTCCCAGCACAAGCAATAGTAAATATGGTTGTAGATAATAAACATCCTTATGAATTGATAACAATATATCTGATGTTGTCATTTTCATTCATTCTTCAACTGTTGTGTTCAGATCCAATCCTCAGATCAGTCTTGGATGCTTCTTCCAGATTATAGAACATTGAAACTCTCAAGCTCCTCCCTTTACCTATAATGCCCCAGTTACCTTACATACCTTAGATATCGTTTGCTGCAACAGAATTGGGATGTGGGTTAAGAAACTCTCAAGTGAGCCTTTAAAGTTTTTGTGAGTTTAGCTGTTCTTTCTATAACTCTTATAGTTATTACACCTTTCTCTCTTTTTTCTCCCTTTAACCATATTATATCTAAATTTATAATCTTATCTTTTCTAAAATTATAATCTTATCTTTTTACTCAGAGTATTCTCAATTGCCAAACTGTTATTCTTTCCCTCTATAGTACTTCTTAGTACTCTTTCTTACAATTTATCATTGTTGGTAATTTCTTTTCTTTCTGCTATTTAAAAAAAGTTTTCTTTATGCTTTCATTCCTTTCGGTACTGATAAAAATGTCTGATAAACCATCATGTTTTCAAAAAGGTGAGGCTTGCAGCCACAAAATTCCATATCTGGACACACATTCCAAGTGCGTTTACTGTTCAAGACCTTCTCATTTGGACTCAGACTGCAACATTTGTAAGGGATTTAACTCCCGTGCTTTAACTGATTATAAAAATAAAGTAATGCTTAGGGGTTTGCTGCCTTCAAAACCTTCATCTGTGGTCTCTGGGACTCGAACCCCTAAGAGGTTGGAGAAAAAAGAAGATTCTCATTCAAAAAAAATTCTCGTAAGTAATCTCCTGAAAGGACACCAGCTTCTACTCTCCTCCACCCTGCCACCCAAAAAAAATTTGTATTAAAAATTTGGGATAGAATGGAGAAAAATCAGATGATAGAAAAAATCCCCCACCCATTTCCTCAATTCAATTTCTGTCAGATCCCATTTACCTCTTGACGCCCATCACCCTCATCCATGGCCTCATCTATTTAAGCCTCAGAGCCCCAGATGTGGAAGATGTGATGAGGATGATGAGGTTTCTCAAGATGCGGATACAAACAGGAGTTCTTCTGGTGCAGAGCCCATTGGGTCAAGAGACCCTTATTAGTACTACACTTCCAATATTAGCTCCATCTCTGATCTGATGTTTGGTTTTGGAGTCATCAGATCTGAAAGTCCTGGAGTCACCTGCCTTGCATCTGAAGATGTTGGCATTTTCGACTCCGATGGCATCTCTGGGCTGACTCCGATGGCATCTCTGACCTGTATGGTGCTGAGTACTTTGGAGCAGGATGACTCTTGGAGCTGCAGCTTAGGCACTGGCTCCACAGTGTTAGATTCGACTCCAAAGTTGTTGGAGCCATTTCTACCGCTCAGAGCTTCAGCATTGGATAGCTTGGCTTCGACTCCCTCCTCGGATAATTTGCCTGCAGGGCAGTGGGAGCTGATGATCCATAATCCTGCCTTGATGGATCCATTTGTTTCTGTTTCTCCCAAGCATTCTGCCTTCAAGGTGGTGGAGAGAGCCTGTTCTAGTCCTAGCACCCAGACTTCTCTACCCTCCTCAGCTCTGACTCCCCAATCCCATTCAGTTCTGTATTCAGAGCCTCAGTCATCCATTCCACTGGGACATCCAGTCCGGACCAGTCACCAGGCCACCCAGCAGAGTATAGTTATATCTTCCAATAACTCCCAGTGGCATCCCACCGAGGAGGTTCCCCGGAAGAGGAAGTACAAAAGGAGGCACTTAGACTTTCCACAAGAGTCTGTCACTGAGGACACTGACTTTGATGAAGGGGAAGTGTGCCCCAGATCACCACACAATAATGTCTCCTTTGGAGACATCTTAGAACTCCTAAAACAAAGGGGTGGTTGCTCTCCCAATAACCTTCCCAAGAGGAGTCTGTCTTCCTGGAGGCCTTCAGTGCTGGCCTGTCTTCCTCCTGGGTGACTCTGCCCACTGATGAGCTCATTAATTTAGTCTCTCAATAGGCTTGTAAGGAGCCAGACACAACTGAGGCAATCCTAGCACCACCTAAGGATAGACCACACTGGAGTAAAGGAGTACCCATTGATGCTATGGTCATAGTGGCGGCCACTAAGCAAGAACTGACAGAAGAAAGATCCCCTGTCCACCCCTCTAACATGGAGCCTAGGGTGCTGGACAAGTTTGGGAAGCATGTCTAGTCTAAAGTGACCTTTGCCCCTAGGTCGCTGAATTATTTGTCACATTTTACGTGACTCCAGAGGGATTTGATCAGGGAACTTTCCAAATCTCTCTCTCTCTGGGACCATATCCTCCTAGGTAGGTATACTGTTTCCTCACAGTTGGCTGTCCTTCAGTCTATTTAAAATTTATCCATAAGGCTTATCTCCCACGTGGTTCACCGTACCTCATAGGCATCGGGTTCAGGCATTTCCATCAGAAGACATGCCTGGATTCACTTATGTGACTTTGTGGAACCCTTCAAATCTTCTTTCTTCAATGCTCCCTTTGACAGAACCTCCTTGTTTGGCCCCAAAGTTAAAGACACACTCTCTAGGTGTGAACAGGAAGGAAAAACCCTGTCTGCTGTGGGCAGACCCCTCAATGACCTTTTCTAAGAACCAACAAGGCGGATGGAAAATGTAGTTCAAAAAATCCCAGAGACCCTTCCAAGATCCATGTGGAGACAGTTCCTCCAGGGGCAAGGGGGGGGGGTGTAGACTCAAATGGAAGACACTGTCTTGCAGCAGAGGTGGTCCACATAACCAAGGATCCGGAGATACCTTTTTTTGACAAATCCTATCAGTGCTTCTGATTGGAGGCTTGACTATCCATCTCTGGAGACAGTCGGGGGTTGTCTGTCCCCGCACCAGAGAGCTTGTTTAGAAATTACAAAAGATTCATGGGTGCAGAGGATAATATCCAGAAACTATACAATACCGTTTTCCATCCACCTCCTCTAGTTTCAAACAAAATCCCCAATGTTCCACTCAGTCAGAGGGAAGTGGCAACACTAGAAATAAACAAGCTGACAGAAAAAAAGAGTCATTCAGGAGGCCCCTGCAGAACAGATATAATCCAGAACTTATTCAAGATTCTTTTTTAGTGCCAAAAAAGCCAGGGGACTGAAGACCAAGAATGTATCTCATATAATTGAATCAAGCAGTTCAACATACAAAGTTTTGGATGGTCATGTTTCAGTCCATTTTACCGTTTCTGTTCAAGGATGCCTGGACGTGATCAATAGATCTTCAAGATGTGTACTATCACATAAAATGAACAGATGATCCAGAAGATAGCGATGCTTCTGGCTTTGAGCCAGTCATTACCAATTCAGAGCACTTCCCTTTGGTCTCACCATAGCCCCAGAGGTGTTTATCAAGTGCATGGCAGTAGTTGTATCTCACTTGAGACTGCATGGATTCTGAATGTTTCCATATCTGGATGACTGGCTTCTGACCACTCTGACTCGGCATCAACTAATTCAGTCTCAGGACCCCTTACTTCAGTTGTGCTTTTGTCTGGGGATTTCTGTCAATTGCAACAAATCTCAACTCAAACCAACTCACATTTTGGAATTCATTGGTGCTCTGTTCAGTACAGTCACTCCAATAGCTTCTCTCCCTCTGTCTGGATTCAAACAATTCAGTTCCAGGTCCAAAAAATCATTCAAAGTTCTTCTCTTTCAGCTCATCTGATACTCCAAGCATTGCGATCCATGGCAGCAGCAATCACTCTTATACTGCTGGCAAGATACCATATAAGGATCTTTCAATGGACACTTGCAACTCAATGGTCTGTTCTCCAACAACCATTATCCAGTCAAATGAAAATAATGCAAACTTGCAAAAATTACCTTCTATGGTGGCTCCATTCCAATCAAATGGTAGGCTGTCCTTTTGTTCTCCCTCAACCCAAGGCCACAGTGACTACAGACACCAGTCAGATTGGGTGGAGGGGCACTTCTTAGGAAGAACAGTCCAAGGCACATGGTCCCTTAAAGAGGCCAGCACATATATCCTGTTCTGGAGATGAGAGCTATCCTAGCATGAAAAACCTTCCTAGACACTCTCTCAACCAGGACTATTGCAGTTCAGATGGACAGTATGTCAGTAGTTTGGTATAGCAACAAACAAGAGGAAACCAGATCTTACCCTCTTTGTTGATAAGCTATGAGAGTATAGCAATGGGTGATCTCATCCAGTGTCTTTCTGATAGCAACACACATCCCAGGGAAGTCCGGTGTAATTGCAGACAAGTTAAGCAGGTCTATTCTAATGCTTCGTAAGTGGTCTCTTAACATGCAGGTGGCATAGAGGATTTTCTGTTGATGGGGTCAGCCATGCTGTGATCTTTTTTCATCTCCCCTCAACAACAAGTGCAGTAGGTTCTTTGCCCTGACCCCCCCCCCCGCAGTGGAGGAGTTCCCGAGGGACACTCTACTGCACCTTTGGCCCTGCTGTCTCCTTTACGCTTACCCCCAATTACCCCAGTTTCCAAATTTCTCCAGAAAGCATCTCGACTGAACAGCACAGTTATCCTCATGCCCCTTACTGGCCTTGTCTGATCTGGTTTCCCCTGCCTTTGGCCTCATCTTCTACATCTGCCCTGGATTCTGGATACAACTCAAAACCTACTGCCTCACCTGACAGAAATGACTCATGCAGACATTTCAGACCTGAAGTTGACCACATGCTTTCTCCAGTTCTGTTAATTACTAGGCAGCCCAGGCCCCCCCCCCCGTCTGCCTAATTTTGTTATCATTCCACAAAGCTTCCACTAGAAAACTTTACAAAAGTAAATGGAAAAGATTTATTTTTTGAGCACATAAAAATAATTTAGATCCCTTTCCGGCACAGATTTCTAAGATTCTTGAATTTTTGGCTACAATTTTCAATGAATGGGCTAGCTTCTCAACTGTCAGAGTACAATTAGCAGCCATTTCTAACTGTCATATAGAAGTAAATAACTCTGTCTTAGCTTCCTCCAAGCTTTGCAAAGCTTTTCTAAGAGGAACTTGTTTACTTAGACCTCCTCTAAAGGGTCTTACTCCTCCTTGGGATTTAAATGTTTTTCAGGCCTTAATTCAGCCCACATTTGAACCATCAACTAAGTCTGAACTAAAATTTTTGACCTGGAAGACTACTTTTTTAATTGCTATTATTTCTGCCAGAAGAGTGTCTGAACTTCATGCTCTCTCTTCTAAACATCCTTATTTAATTTTTCACAAGGCTAGAGTATCTCTATGGACCAATCCTTCCTTTTTACCTCAGAATCCAATATTAATCAGGTTATCAACCTTCCAGTTTTCTTTCCAAATTTCTCAAACCAAGGAGAATATATGTTATATCTATAGGGTGTTCACAGACAGTTGCTTTTCTACCTTCACAAAACCAAAGATATGAGAAAAGCCGAACAATTTGTTTTGTTTTCTGAATCATAATTAGGTAAACCAGTTTCTTATGTGACCTCGACTAAATGGCTGACTGATTGTATTACCTTTGTTTATGACAAAGTATGTTTGCCTTTACCAATACCACCAAAACCTGTTCCACCAGGTCTATGGCATCTTCTTCAGTTTTCTTGTTTAGAACTTTCTTTGATGAAATTTGTGCAACTGCAGCCTGGCCTAATCCTAATACCTTTATTACTCATTACAAATTGGATCTGGTCTCTAGGGGAAGAGCAGTCTTTGGCTCAGCTGTGCTCAGGAATATCCTTCCTTAGAGTCCTCCTGGGTATTAAGTAGCTGGAGACTCTGTCCCAACACTTGAGGAATGAATGAAAATGACAACATCAGATAAAGAAGTTATGTACTCACCATAATGTTCCATCTGTGTTGTCTATTTTCATTCTTCCTCAACTTCCCTCCTACCAATCCCTTTCTTTGGTTTACTCCTGGAAAGATCAAAGGCTATTTGAGGCACCTTTGTTCCATAGAACTCAAGATTCCATTATTTCTTTATTTTCCACTACTCTGTAGGTCTGTGGGCAGTAAACTAAATCTGACTTATATAAGGTGACTAGGGTATTATGGGTAAAGGGAAGAGCTCAAGAGTTCCAGTGTTCTACAGTCTGGAAGCAGCAGCTGAGTCAGATCTAATGATCTGATCTGAACCCAACAGTTGAGGAAGAATGAAAATGGGCAACACAGATGAAACGTTATAGTGAGTACATAGCTTCTTTTTTCAACCTGGCAAGGAGAAGTTAATTTCTGATTACATAACCACATGTGTAATAGCTTTAATTTGCTAATAGAAGGAGATAAACTGCTTTTAGCCAACATCAGTGTATTTTTGCAACTACCAGTGTGACCATTTTTTTCTTCATTAACTGTTGACCCATTTGCTTCTCTTTCTTACTGGCATAGCTCTCCACATCACTTCATTTGGGCAGGGGCATCACTCCAAGGAATATTAGCTTTTTGGTGGCCACAATTATTAATGGAATGGGAAGATGTAAAAATTGAACACCTATGGCCATAATCCTCAATTGGTGAGGATTTTCATTTATGCTTCTGCTCCCGAGGCTACTCCTTCATGTAAAGTGTACAGTGCATGCAAATGCAAGTCTTAGTAGAGTCTGTGTTCCGTGACTGCTCTGTTACAAATTACACAGTGGAGACAGGACTGGTACAGTCAGTGTTTATCTTTACCTAATCATGTTTTGCTGGAAATCCCCAGTTCCTCTGTTGAGATACGTGAGCTGGCAGTCAGCTGCTCAGTTCTTCTTATCCCATATGGTTCCTCACATGTCAAGTCTAGTAATGGAACTCTAGGCACCTGCATTATATTTAGGACTGTACTCTCTATGCCAACAGACCCATCCTTCTTCAGTGTATGTTTAGTGCACACAGACATATACACACACCAACACACACACACACACACACACACACACACACACACACACACACACACACACACACACACACACACACACACACAGGAAACCAAGAACCGGGAATGAAAGTAAACAACTACATACTCGACAAATTACCAAATTTCAGCCCAGCTGCAAGTAAAGGAGGCTGTTGACTATGAATAATATAAAAAATGTATTCAACAAAAATCACTGAGCATACAAAAAATTAAAAACAAACAAGTAATCAGATTAAGCGCTTTCATCTGTAATCGACCACACTTCTCCAGAATCAGTTAAACTATCCACTCAAATAATTTAAATAGTCTTCCCTGCAAATCACATGACCAAACTACACTTGTTTAACATAATTACATGTTTAACAATTAACATACTGAAGTCCCAAGAAACCTAACAAAGAGTCAACACATGCAACCATTTAGACCCATATCAAAATGTGCCACCCATCGTAAGATTTTAATTTTAAAATACTGTTAATAGATAAATGATCATTCAATCCAGTGTGTGTGTGTGTGTGTGTGTGTGGGGGGGGGGGGGGGTCATGGTATTTAACTTGAGTTGCCACCGCAACTCCGAAACTTCAAGCAAATCTGCCCAAGCCCCCCCCCCCCGGGGTTCTTGACAAACTGTTCAAGACCAAAAAAAAAGAAAATTATGATCAGTGATTGAGTCAATGTGTTTAGCTAAGGAATTTTTTTTTTTAATTTTTCTTTATAATGTCCAGCAAATGCTCGTTTATCAGTTTTCTTTGGGTTTTATCCACATAAAACCCATTGCACTTCTGACACAAGGCCAGATAAATTACCCCATGGGAATTACAATTACAGTGGAATCCAGCTTTAATAGAAATCCCATTCACAGTAACCTTGTCACTGACCAGTATATGCTTACATTGATTACAAAAACCATATCTAACAGTTCCAATTATTTATGACTTGTTAAAACACTCAGCTTGTCATTGTGTTCCAAAATGTTCTTTTGGGTTCTGCCTGTTCTATTAAACAAAAGAAGGCTTATCACCTACTTTTTCGATAATATTAAAACAAGAGAAAAAAAAACAATTCTTATACATCACATTTCTAATGTCATGATCTTCCAACCAATATTCCATAATAAAAGATAGATTATAATTATTTCTAACATTAGAAGTTTGACCAACCATGTCAGACACTGAATGGTGCGAGGTCTTCAGTAGAGGCAAAATATCCTATTTTCTCTCTTGTTTACCACCTCAGATCTCATTCTAGTTATCAATTGAGCAGGGTACCCCTTGGCCAGGATTATATTGGTCAAATGTTGACTTTCTGACAAAAAAAAAAAATCACTATCCTCACAGACCATCCTGGGCAGATGTATAAACTACCCTTTAACTATACCACTTTTTTGGTTTTGAGGATAACTCTTATAGTGTACAAAGCTATTACAGTGGGGGGTCCTGTATATGCTACTAACAAAACATTGCTCACAATTACGTTTAGATAATTTAACATCCAAATAGTGAATGACCTGGTGGTCAAAAGTGTAAGTGAACTTAAGGAATGTTGTAGTGGAATTAATTTCACTACTAGGACTATCCCAAATAATAAATAAATCATCCAAATACTTAAGCTATAATTTCCAAGACTTGATAACTGAATTATTGAATACAAACTGTTTTTCCCACTGGATTAAGACAATGTTAACAAAAATAGGGGCACAAGAGGCCCCCATGGCCACACCTTTGACCTGATGGGAATATTACCCCTCCAAAAACACATAATTGTTTTTGAGAACAGTCTCCATGCACATATCCAAAACATGAATGTCACTATTTCTCGAATTGGTTGATTCACACAAACCAAGCCAAAACTAACAGGGTGGGGTATTACATTGAAGAGTTCTACTAGATCAGTAGTGAGAAAAACATAATTGTTAGTAATCCAGGTCCTTAATCTTCAGTAGGAAATCCCAAGAATCTTGGCATAAATAATTAAATCATTCCACCCATTTATTTAATTTTTTAGGTCCACATACTTTGCCTGGGGGTGGGTTTTGGACCTCCCAGCATTAACTATTGGCCTCATGGGTGGATCAGTAGTACTTTTGTGTATTTCTGGAATACCAAAAATACTAGGAACAGAAGGAAATTTGACCTGGAAAAATTTGTATAAATCTGTCCCTATTACATCTTGGTCGAACAAATCTTTTAATAAATAATTAAATAATTAATTTTTTTGTAAGCCATGTATATCATATTAAAAGAAATTTCCTCATATAAATCACAATCCTACAAATAAACATTCATTTATCTAAATAATTCTCTCTATTCATGATAAACACCCCACCCCCTTTATCCAGTTTCATTAACCTTAAACTTTTGTTGTTAGCCAACTCAAATAGCAACAAATATTCAGAAGAAGTTAAAATTGTTAAAAACTTGATAAAATTGCTTTTTACAAAAAATTGTTATATATATATTTATGTATATGTGTTGCATTTAATAAATATGGACAGGAATGAAATTTTTTATACTACAAACGGATGAATGTTTGTAACTGAAAGGGCACTAAAGGATAGGATTTATGAACATATGAATGACATTAGAGTTAAAAAGGAAACCAGTGCCCTTTACAAACATTCATCCGTTTGTAGTTCATTCAAAGGCTTTGAATTTGGGATTATTGACTTGGTCAAAAATGATTTTAGGGGGGTGATTTGAAGAATATATTACTTTATAGGGAAGTGAGATGGCAATTGAGACTAAAGGCTAACATTTTCCCTGGTTTGAACGAATATATTAGCATTAAAGCTATCTTAGTTGACAAAGCAGGGAAAGTATAAAAAATTTAATTCCTGTCAATATTTATTAAATGCAACACATATACATAAATATATATATATAACAATTTTTTGTACAAAGCAATTTTATCAAGTTTTTAACAATTTATTGTTTATGTATAAAAAACTCTTTAAAGTCAATATAGAAGTGTTTTAAATTTTATTAATATTGTTACTGCACATATTAGTGTGATAGATTAATTAATTAATTTTGTTTAGATGTTTTTAAATATTTTCAACTTTATTGATTGATTGAGACAATTAAGGGTAGTATTAATATAGGAGTGGTGCCATTACAATTTTGTCTGATGAAGTCTATACTGGTAGACGAAAGCGCTTACTATCTGTTGTTGGAATAAAGAATTTTTTATCTTCCTTGGTGACTTGGAACCACTTTTTGTCTTATACAGTCGATTCAGGATTATTGGTGTGTTTTGTGCCTTTACTGGTTCCCTTCGTTGCCTGAGGGAGGCTTAGACATTTTTTCGTTTTTGTTGGTACCACTATTATGGAAGGAACATCTAGCGATTCTACAATTATAGCTCAAGAAATCCTACTCAGTCCGAGTAGTTTTACCAAAACGCAACAAGAAGTGGTTAAGGTACGAGAAGAACTAGCTACCTTAAGGGGTGACCTCACAAGGCTTATTGACTTGCTTAGTCAATCTGAACCAATAGAGGGAGCTCTAGCACCACAAAATCAGCTTGACTGGCCTTTGACGACTTTTTCGACGTCATCTCCACGCTTACGGGTTGAGAGCCATTGTGGAACTAAGGTGAACGCCGTTGACAGTGTACGAGGTAATGGAAACGAAGGGGTTTTACTATCCCCACACAGTCGAGGAGAAGTCCGGCGTACTAGTGCAAGGCAAAAGGTGCGGATTTTGCAGCAGCCTAACAATAAAGACAAAGGTACTGTTCTACAAGCCCATGCTTGTTCTAAAGGGCCAACTATTATTCCCAATGCTTTGGGTAACTTGCCCAATTCACCACTGAGCAATGTAGACTATCTTTGTTTTAAGGACGTTTTGGACAGAAATTTTGACTTTAACTTATCATTCTCTGTAAAGCACCCAGAACATAGTACAAATGAACACAATGTAAACGGAACTGATTTCCCTACGTTAAGGGACATGATTTTTTTCTTTTGAAAAAAGTTATTTAAATACAAATGTTTGCAATTAGATAACCGTTATCTGCATAGTTGTGTTAGTCATAAGATAGTCTCTCAGGGACTTAGAATTTTTAAATACCCTTTTGGCATATTTTACTCGGAAGTTGTTTTAAAAGATTTTCACGATTTTTTTGATGAATGTGGTCTAGGGTTGATCAAGAAACTGATTAAACATAACGAGACAGTGTTGAATAGTTTATTAACAGATTTAAACAAACTTAATGTAGATATTTCTAGAGATTTATTATTTGATGAATATAAATATCTGTATAATAGGGTCTTAGATAGAGCAGTTACTAGGATTAACAAGGTGTTCATTAGGAAACAAAAGAAGTTTTTAAGGGACAAGGAACAATATACAAAGGGTAAAATGTACCCAGGGCCTTTTAACAACAATTTTAAAGACAAGAATAAAACGCAGATTCAGTATAAATATCATGATACATTTGAACCTAATATTTCACCTAGGATTAATTCCCAAGGTAGAAATGTACACAGTATGGGTAATGTTAATAGAGTTATGGATGAACTTGATTCTTTTTCTGAAAACAATGAAACTTTTTTAGGCCCCAGAAGATCAGAACGCCTAGCAAGCAAGGCCAGGCTCCCATCCGACCTAGGTCCCCCAGCACATTTGGATGGGAACAATTATGGATGGAAGGATGTGAGAAGGAAGGGCAGATAAACCTTATAACATCAGATGTTAATGGTATAATTTTTGAACAGAGGGGTTTTAAGATTTTTAACTACACACCCATTGTTCTGGGTTTTGAACACTTTAATCTACTTTCTAAAGGATTTAAATTTGTCAGATCTCAATATGGAGACTTAGCCCACATTTTGATAGAACTCAAGATGTATCTTAGGAAATTAAACCTTAAATTATTATACAAAAAATCAGTTATTGAAGGTTCCACATTCAACAGAGAGTTGGCTAGGAGTAGTACTTACAACCCCCCTCTACATCCAGCTATATTTACCTTTGAAAATATTGTTACGAATGAGATTTATGAAGCCTACACTAAAAACAGAAAGGATAGACAATACTGCAACTTAAGTAAAGGTGAAGAAAAATTATTATTGGAGTTTAAAGAACAGAACTATATTAGAATTATGAAGCCCGACAAGGGAGGGGGAGTTGTTCTATTCAACAATGAGGAATACAACAACGTCCTCACCAAAATCTTGTTGGATACTAATATATGCGCGTCCGTGTCACACAATGAGATACAAATAGCCTACAGGAGGATTGATTCCCTCTTGTATGAATATTTGTTAGACAACAGAGTGGAAAAGACCATTTATAATTTTTTGAGACAACCTAATCCAATTATTCCACAGTTTTTTGGAGTACCTAAAGTCCATAAATCTATTGTTGAACCACCATTCAGACCTATTGTCTCAGCAAGAAATTCTAAAACACACCCCTTGGCGGTCTGTATAGATAGAACTACTAAGAATATTGTTACAAAAATTAATCATATTCTTAAAGATTCCTGGGACTTTCTTGGTAAAATTAATAACGATATGTGGACTGAAAATTGCATTTTTTAACAATAGATGTAAAGGATTTGTTCACCTGTATCCCACGGTCAGGAGGTTTTGAATTTTTTGAAGACAGTATTCACAAACATCTGGATGCATCCTTAGACCAGAAACTGTTGATTTTGGAACTAATGGAAGTCGTACTAGATAATAACTATATAGGCTTCCAAGGGGAATATTTCCAACAGTTGAGTGGAGTAGCTGTGGGGGCTGCGTGTGCCCCCATCTACGCCAACCTAGTGATGTTGGAATGGGAAGAAAGATATATATTTAACAGTGTACATACTAAATACATCAAGTGCTACTTTAGGTTCTTGGATGACATTTTTGTTTTATGGGAAGGTACAAAGGAACATTTGAAGGAATTCATGGTCTATTTAAACAACACAACCAATTTTTTATCATTCACACATACTGTTGGTGAAAAAAGTATTAACTTCCTTGACATCACAGTTAGCAAAGTTGCACAAGGTTTTAAGTCTAGGATTTTTCGTAAGGAGACATGGTGTAATGGGTATCTACACTTTGATAGTTATCACCCTTTTCACCAAAAAAGGAGCCTGATTAAAGGGCAGGCTGTAAGGTTAGCAAGGATGACTTCAGACTTTGAAGACTTATTCAAAGAATTTGTTTTCTTAGGTGAAAAATTTATAGAGAGGGGGTATCCGAAAGCTTTGGTCGGTGGAATTTTAGAGGAAGTATACAATGGTTGGGGGACGAAATTTAAGTCACTACTGGGTAAACCTTTTAAGAAAATAGAGGAACCTGATAAAGAAAAAATAAACTACCAAGGGACATGTATAACTGAATTTAATGGTTTCTCTGAAGAATTTACCAAAATTTTGGAAACCAATTGGTCTATATTAAAGACCAACAAGGAAGTACATGAAGCAGTAGGTAATAGACCCCATTTTACTTACAAGATAGGTACTAATTTTAAAAGAATGTTCGAGAGGGACGGAAGTTATGGTAACATCAAAAAAGCTGCTAATTCCTGTGGTAGATGTGGACAATGTACCCATATTTATAAAAAATTTATAAAATTAAACAATGGTTTGGGAAGTATAGTCTATTTCTGTAAGGGTAACTGTCACACAAAGATGTTAGTTTACTTAGCTATTTGCACACAATGTTTGTCTTTTTATGTAGGGAAAACTGAAAGGGCACTAAAGGATAGGATTTATGAACATATGAATGGCATTAGAGTTAAAAAGGAAACCAGTGCCCTTTACAAACATTCATCCGTTTGTAGTTCATTCAAAGGCCTTGAATTTGGGATTATTGACTTGGTCAAAAATGATTTTAGGGGGGGTGATTTGAAGAATATATTACTTTATAGGGAAGTGAGATGGCAGTTGAGACTAAAGGCTAACATTTTCCCTGGTTTGAACGAATATATTAGCATTAAAGCTATCTTAGTTGACAAAGCAGGGAAAGTATAAAAAATTTCATTCCTGTCCATATTTATTAAATGCAACACATATACATAAATATATATATAACAATTTTTTGTACAAAGCAATTTTATCAAGTTTTTAACAATTTATTGTTTATGTATAAAAAACTCTTTAAAGTCAACATAGAAGTGTTTTAAATTTTATTAACACTGTTACTGCACATATTAGTGTGATAGATTAATTAATTAATTTTGTTCAGATGTTTTTAAATATTTTCAACTTTATTGATTGATTGAGACAATTAAGGGTAGTATAAATATAGGAGTGGTGCCATTACAATTTTGTCTGATGAAGTCTATACTGGTAGACGAAAGCGCTTAACTATCTGTTGTTGGAATAAAGATTTTTTTATCTTCCTTGGTGACTTGGAACCACTTTTTGTCTTATACAGTCGATTCAGGATTATTGGTGTGTTTTATACTTGTAAAGGCCCCAGGGCCATTAGCCTAGTACACAACTATGAGTGAGGTCACCTGATTCGTTAATCACCACTTTCAGCCTGAGGTCCTTGTTCAAAGAAAAATTCAAGTCCACTTCTAATTCTGCTTGTGAGGATAGCTGATATTGAGATAAACCCGCTGTTTTTTCCTGTTCAAGGGTTGGTAGGCATTTCTGTGTGTCGGAGATGGGTCCTGCTGCCATTCCATCCTGTTCTTTAATCTTTTTAAGCTCCAGACTGGACCATTCACCAAAGGGAGGCTGCTCATAATTGTCAAACTCATCCTCCTACACCAAAACCTCCTCATCATTGGCTACCTGATAGCGAGAATACTTCCTATTGGAAGACTAAGGTGTAGGATAAGCACACCCCTCCAGGGATTTGATCCTGTCCCTCTCAAATTTTTATTCTTTCCTCCTGTTAATACTGTAAATTTCTTTATGAATACAATGGAAAATGTTGTTGATAAATTGATAAGTTCTTTATATAAAGGAGATTCAACCACCAAACCTGTAGGAAATTTCCAAGAGCGCAGGAATCCTTTTAACTTTCAAACACTTATGAAAATAAATGTTCTCTGACTGTAGTTTGCAGCATTTTAAAAGTGAATGAAATATCTTATGAATACATTTGAACATTCTCTTTTAAAATGCTGCAAACTGCAGGGCCAATAGCCTAGTAACTTCCTATTATCTTATGATTAGAATCATTGAAGACATGATCCCCAGAAGACATAGAACTAATCTTGCTGGTGGAAATGTGTGATGTAATAGCTACCTAGCCATAAGTCGGAGTGAGAAAACCCTTGAATGGGGAAGGCTGATGATCTAATGGGTGGTGTCTATGTGACATCCTATGAAAACAATTAACTGTGTTGGGGACAGATGGTACTTTAGAAGATTAACATTTATGCTTAGGCCCATAAGCAATTGGAGTACCAGGTCCACATGGTATAGCAGCAGATGCTTGGAAGTAGCAGTAAGGAGCCAATCATTGAGGTATGGGAAAACATAGATCCCAGGCAGGACAAGTGCGTCGCTACCACTGCCATGATCTTGTGGTAAGACTAAAGGGCAGGATCTGGATTGGAATGACGGGCTTGGAATGGTTCCTTTAGTCAGGTATTTCATGAGGGTACTGCAGAGGGCCATAGCAGTAGAGTGGTATCAACTCGTTCATCCTTTACAAATTAAAATACGGATTACACCAGTCTGCAAGACAACATACTGCCTAGTGGATTATGTCTCCAACAGTAACAAAGGGCCACTCATTCCACACAGATGCACCAAAAGTAATAGTAACCATGTAGACTGCTCTTCTAGGGTGAGGGGGCCACTTCAAAGGGAGAATGGTCCAAGGTACTTGGACATCCCTAGAGGCCAATCTTCCCAACAATGTCTTGGAGGTGAGGGTGGTCCTGCTAGTATTGCAGTCATTCCAGGGCTTCCTCCCCAAGGTTGTGATTTCTATAAAAATGGACAACATGGCAGTGGTATGGTAAATCAACAAACAGGGAGGAACTCATTCTTATCCTCTGTGTCAGGAGGCCATGAGAGTTTGGCAATGGGCGATGACTTAACTCCTCCTTCTAGTAGCAATACAAATCGTGGGGACAACCAGTGTGTTAGCCAACAAACATAGCAGAGCTATCCTTATGCCTCATGAGTGGTCTCTGAATACAACAGTGGCAAACTTAATTTTCAGTTGCTGGAGCCTACCTTGTTGCAATCTCTTTGCCTTGTATCTCAACTACTAGTGCAGCAGGTACTTTGCCCTGATCCCTCCACAGGGTCAGTCACTGAGGAAGTTCTAGTCCACAATTGGCCCTTGGGATTTCTTTATGTCTTTCCATCCTTGGCCCTAATGAACAAATTCATACTTTAAATAAAACAGTGCAAAGCCGGAGTAATCCTGTTTGCCCCCTTTTGGCCAGACATGTTTTATTTATTTATTTTTATTATTTATGGTCTCTTATAGTACATCCCACTATCCAGATCTTTTACTTTACCCATCCAGACTGCTTCCTCCAGATCAGATGCCCATGAAACTGACTGCATGGTACCTCCAATTCTAAATGTAGCCAGAGATGACAGGCTCTCCCTTGCGGTGGTCAGTATTCTTACTGTTTCCCAAAAAATGGCCACTAGAAAGACATATCAGAGCAACTGGAGGAAATTATCTTTCCAGCCCCTATATCCACAGTAGAATTTTTATCTGAGATATTTGATAAAGGATTCAGTTATTCTACCATTAAAGTTCAGATAGTGGCTATTTCATATTTTCATACGGGGCAAACGTGCACTCCTATGGCTTTATTGAAGATCACAAAAGCCTTTTTGAAGGGCACTTTTCTCTTAAGACCTCTGATCAGAGAGACCCATTTCCTTCATGGGACATTACCATTATGCCGCAAGCCTTGACCTGTTTTCCTTTGAGCCCACAGTCAAAGCAGACTTGAAGTTTTTAACTTGGAAGACTATTTTCCTATTAGCGATTACATCAGCCAGATGAATTTTGGAGTTACAGGCACACTTGTGTAAGCCTCCTTACTTAGTTTTCCACAAGGATAGAGTCACCCTTAGAACCAGTGCATCTTTTATCCGAAAGGTGGCACCTGAACTAAATCTTAACCAGTCTATAAACCTTCCAGTCTTCTTCCTAGATATTCTAACAAAGGAGAATACATGTCCCATATGTCAGATGTCCACAGACAACTTACATTTTTATCTACATTGAACACAACAATTCAGAAGAGGTGGTCAGCTGTTCATTTCTTTTTCAAAACCAAAGTTAAAAAAAAGCAGTGGTGATGATTACTTTGTCAAGATGGCTGTCAGATTGTATCTCTTTTGTTTATCTTAAGAAAAAAAATGCCATTACCAGGTAAACCTAAGACTCATTCAACTGGGAGAGTTGGTACTTTGACAGCCTTCTTTAAAGGTCTTTTCACTGATGACATATGTGCTGTGGCTACTTGGTCTACAGTACACACATTTCTGTCTCACTATAAGCTCGATGTACAATCCATATCACATTCTTCCTTTGGCACCACTGTATTCAGGAATGCCCTTCCTTGATACCGCCCCGTTTTGACAGCTTGGGATTCTGTCCCATATTTTTGAAATGGACGAAAATAAACAATGAATACGAAAGTTATGTACTTACCATAACATTAGATCCATGTTGTGTGATTTTCATCTGATTCAAACTTTCTCCCTCCTGCCCCCTTCCATATTGTCACCTGTGACTTTGAGATGATTCAGCAGACAATTTTACCCTGTCATGCAGATTCATGTGAGACTGTAATTATTCTTCCCTGTAAATTGCAATGTTGTAAATTTAAATATTTTACATGTAGGATTATCCACAAATGACACGGGGGGGGGGGGCAAACTCACTCTGAGCTGCTAAGGTGAAATACAGGGAATTATGTGTAGGGGAGGAGTCAGAGCTCTGTATCTGAAGAAGCTTCACAGTTAGTGCCACGGTGGGATCCAGTTGGATCCGACAACCCATATGTTTGAACCGGACGAAAATCTAACATCATGCATCAGTCACCCTTTCTATGAAAAATACCTCCTTGTACATTTCCTGGGCCATCCACTTGGTAGCTTGGTATGTTGTCACCAGCTCTTTTTAAAAAGATGTCACCCACTTGTATTCTGTGAATCCATTTAAGGTATTAAAATGTTGTCATGTCCCCATTTTTCTCCTTTCTGCAAGACTGTTCTTGTTAAGCTTATCTAGCTTCATTTTATATGTCTTCTGATGCAGAACTGCATTATGTTAATCACTGCTCTGAACTGGCTTCATCATGTCTATGCCCTTATAAAGATGAGGCCTTCAGAATTGTACAAATTTCCATATGAGGTGCTTCCAGTTATCAAGTGGGGTGACAACAGGTCTTCTAATGATAATGCCTCTTTCTTTGCACTCTAATGTTCCATCAGACTTCACTACTATTTTTTCTGTCTGATTTCTTACCTTTAGTTCATCTGACATGTTTCCTGCCAAGTTTACTTAACACTAGTTGCTACCATTTTCTTTCCAGATATTTATTCTTTTCCCAAGTGTTTGGCTCTCAGGTTTTCCATTTTCCAGTGAATTTAAGCTGACAAGTCTTTGACCCTTCCTTTAGACATTCTAATCCCCATTTCTTTCTTTCTATACCATCCTGTTCATCAGTCTTGTATTTCTTTGTATCTTCAACAAAAAAGGTATGTTTATCCTTCATGACTCCTGACAGTGTCATGTATACAGACACTGAAATGGACCAACTCCATACTCAGTCCTGTGGTAGTCTTCTGTCAATCATTATTTCATGTGAGTTGAGTCCATTTGCTATTATCCAGTACATCAACTCCTGTGACACAGATGTTCTGCTCCTGACAAAGTCACTAGTGACACAAATCGGAGTAATGGCTTGGTCACTGGCCCATATCACACAGTCAGACAGGGTGAAGAAGACTAAGGATCTCAAACCCATTCTGGATCTCAGTGGCCTAAATCCGCATGTGAAGAAGACAAAATTCCAGATGTTCATGATGCAGTCCATTCTTCCACTTTTGCAGGAAGGGGGATGGATGTACTCAGCAGACCCTCATGATGCTTACTACCACATCAGGATGCCACTTCAGTCTAGAATGTTCCTCTTCTTGCAACTGCGAGACAGCCAGTATCTGTTCTGACCATTGGTCTATGGTCTCACCACAGTTTCCAGGTGTTCACCAAGTTCATGTCAGTGGTCGCAGCTCATCTGAAGCTGCAAGGATTCCATATGTTCTTGTATCTGGGTGACTGGCTCCTGACTACAAACACAAAGGAACCACTGACCCTGGTAAGAGATTATTTACTCCACTTGTGTCAGTCCTTGAGTATTTTCATAAATTAAAAAAGTCAGATCTGAAACCTTCACAGTCCTTTATATTTATAGGCTGTCATCTGCATACCACAGCAGCAATATCAAAGCTTCCAGACACAAGGTTTATCTCCCTCAGGCTACAGGAAGTTCTTAGATACAACTCTCCTTCAGCTTCCATACTTCTATGCACATTACGCTCCCCGGCATTATCCATAATGTTAGTTCTCCGTGCCAAATACTATTTAATAATTCTTTAATGGACACTTACTGTTCAGTACTCTCAGTTTCATTGTTTTATCATCCTATAAGCCTATTCTCAATTTGTCAAAATCATCTGAAATGGTGGATTGAGTTAACCCCATTGTTCAGGAAGGACAACCCTTTTTTCTTCCCATACTTTCAGCTATAGTAACCATGGATGCCTCCTTTCATGGGGTGGGGAGGCATTATAAAGAGAGAATGCAGTCACTACAAGAGGCTCACCTTCACATCAACATTCTGGAGATGAGGGCAGTGTTCATAGTGTTACAGGCACTCCAGTACTTCCTTCCAAGGGTGTAATCTGTATCCACACAGACAGTACATCAGTAGTATGGTAAATAAACAACAAAGGTGGAATCCATTCTTACCCCTTATGTCAGGAAGTCATGAGAATGTGGCAGTGGGTGATGTCTTCACAGTACTTTGTAATAGAAATGCACACTTCCAGTCAGACCACTCTTCTAGCAGACAGACTCAGTCATTGCATTCTCATGCCTCACAAGTTGTCCCTCAGTCATATAGCGACAAACAAGATATTCTGCCACTGGGACCATCCTTGCTGCAATGTCTTTGCATCTCTGTACAATTCCAAATGCAGCAGCTACTTCATCCTCATCCCTCCCACATCCACATGGACAGACCTCCAGGGTCTCCCTCATCCATCATTGGCCACCTGGACTTCTGTATTCCTTTCCCCATTCCATTATTGACAACATTCTTACAGAAAACATCCATTTTCAAGGCAACAGCCATCCTCAAAGCTCCCTCCTGGCCCAGGCAATATGGTTTGCAATACTCTGACCTCATTTTATGTGATCTCCATATTTACTGGATTTGCAAGCAGACTTTCTGTCTCACCTATCCAACAGACATCATCTAGACATCATCTCCCTCAAATTAACTGTATGGTTTCTCCACTTCCATTGATGGCCAGTGACCCTACCTGACAGACTAGTTCAGATTATAACTGCTTCTCAAAAAACAATCTACTAGAAATGTGTATAAAAGTGAATGTTAAAGATTTTCCTTATGAACAATCAACCAAAAAAGTGACCCTTTCTCAGCACCAATTCCTTCTATTCTACAGTTTTTAACAGACCTTTTTAACACAATCACATGTGATTTCATGATCAAAGTCCTGTTAGCTAGCATTTCTAACTTTCATTCATACCTAAATTCTAATTCAATAGCCTCTCAAAATATATAAAGCTTTTATAAAGGGAATTTTTCTCCTCAGACCACTCATTAAGGATCCCACCCCCAACATGTGATCTTACTTTAGTATTTCAAACTATTACAAAACCGCCATGATAAAGAAACATGACATATTAGTTTATCTTCAAGTTAAAGACAAAAATGTGGACCAGCACAATGGTTTAACAGGACAAATATTTAATTACTTCAAAAAGTTAAAGCCATATAAATGGCTCACAACAAACAGACCGGTTTCGGCTATACAAAGCCTTCTTCAATGCTCAAGAATCATAACAGAAAATTATGTAGCACCCAACATCCTGGTCTTAAATAGTAAAAATTTAAAGAAACATTACAAAAATAAGTATATAATGACAATTCCATTTAAAAATTAAATAATGATGGAAAATCTTCTGGTAGTTACTACATGTAAATGTTAAAGCTAAAAAGAACAACAAAATAATACTTATTATTGACAAGATTCAAATGCATAGGAATTTTAAAGTAGGTTGGCACGCGAAGCTCAATAATATGGAAAACATGTGGATAACCAGATTAGGAGCATTGTTCAAACCTGGGCTTAACGAAATAGAATAACATGTTTACAATTATTCAGTTTGTGTGAATTTACTAAGCTATCAACAATTTACACGTATTTTGATTGGCATTATGACTCCTCAACAATATGGTATAGAGGTGAGTTATCCCACTAATAATAATAATAAGATATACTCTTTATCCTCATGTATAATTATGTGGATTATGCCAATCAATCTTTCTTTATAATATTGTATTTTGATTCATTTATATTTATATTTATAAGTATTATTTTGTTGTTCTTTTTAGCTTTAACATTTACCTGTAGTAACTACCAGAAGATTTTCCATCATTATTTAATTTTTAAATGGAATTGTCATTATATACTTAATTTTGTAATGTTTCTTTACATTTTTACTATTTAAGACCAGGATGTTGGGTGCTACATAATTTTCTGTTATGATTCTTGAGCATTGAAGAAGGCTTTGTATAGCCGAAACCGGTCTGTTTGTTGTGAGCCATTTATATGGCTTTAACTTTTTGAAGTAATTAAATATTTGTCCTGTTAAACCATTGTGCTGGTCCACATTTTTGTCTTACCCTTCGTTTTGGTTTGGACCGAGCACTTTGTCCCTCATGCATGCCTTTGGGCTGTTCCGTTTGTTGTATCTTCAAGTTAAAGCAAAACTTCCATTCTGTGGTATTGCCAATTTTCTTGCCTGTATATTGAATGCTTATTAATTAATCTCCATTTTCTTGTATGCCTTACACACATATTTATTTATTTATTTGCTTTTGTGTTTGGGAATTGAAATGCAAATTTTCAGCAGAGGCCCAGGGAGAAAAGTTCCAAAACAAAGATAGAAATACATTTTTAATGATTAAAAAAAAAAATCAACAAACATTATTTACGAAGTATTTCAAAGCAAATGATCAACAAACATTATTTACAAAGCATATTAGATTAAGTAAATACATGATCTGATGTTGTCATTTTCATTCATTCCTCAACTGCTGGGTTCGGGTTTGACCCTCGGATCTGACTCAGCTGCTTTTAACATCTTGTGGAACACTGAAAGCTCTCAAGTTCTTCTCTTACCCATAATGCACCAGTCACCTACCATACCTCAGATCTCGTTTTCCGCTTTTACGTTCAGACGAAGGTCACTGTTAGCTCTTGAATTTAGTTAGTGTTTTGTGAGTAATACTAAAATTTGCCCTTTATAACTTACTATATTCATGTTTTTTACTTATCAGAACTTTCTTATCCTTTTAACTTTGACCTGTCTTGCCCTTGTTATACCTTTTTAGTTTATTTTCCTTAATTATCATTGTTGTTAATTCTTCCCTTTCTTCCCCCTTTTAGGTAGTTTTCTTTTACTTACCATTGTTGGTATTCTTCATAACTTATTTAAAGTTAAAAAAACACTTCTCTTTCCTTTTTCTCTTTTTCTTGTCTGCTATTTACATAGCAATGTTAGAAAAACCTTCGGTTTTTAAAAAATGTGAGGCCTGTGGCCATAAGATCCCTTTGTCAGATGCACACAAGTTGTGTGTTTATTGCTTAGGCCCAGCCCATTTAAACTCTGCATGTGACATATGTAAGGGCTTTAATCCAAGGGCCCTTATTGATGAAAAAATAAATTAATATTAAGAGGATTAATGCCATTGGCATCCTCTGATACAGCATCTGGGTTCAACCCCCAAGAAAGGCAATAAAAAGGAGGCTAAAAAATGTCCATTGAACCCTTCAGGCTCTTCTGCTCTAAGCTCTGAGCTGCCTTTTAAAATAGCTAAATCATCGGATCTGATTCCATCGGATCCAAAGACCAAAACCTTCAATCTGATGTCTTCAGATCCAAAATCTAAGACATCAGATCCAACCTTATTGGATCCAAAGAAACACAAAAGTGGCTCTTCCTGGATCCGGTCTTCTCACACTCTGTATTCAATAACTTCTCATCTCCCATCTCCTTTCCTGGAGAGACACACCACTCCAGGACCTCATCCATTGCTTCTTCTTCTCGAACCTCCAGAAGTTTGACCAAAGCAGATGTGGATAGAATGATGAGGAAATTTCTGTCAATGCAAATTCAAATGGGGTATCTCCCAGCTCCTACTCCAATGGGTCTGGAGACCTTCATAAGTACTACCCCATCTATTTTGTCTCCTTCTCCGATCCAGCCTTTGGTTTTGGAGCAGTTGGAAATGAGAACTCCAGATCCATCCATATCATATCCGAAGTTCATTGTATCTTTTACTCCGGTACCATCTCTGAGTGGAGCCAGATCCAAGGCACTGGAGTCGACTCCAAGATTGCTGGAGCCATCTTTACCCTTCAGAGCCTCGCCCCATAACAGCTTGGCTATGAGTCCTGCTTTGAGCGGTTTGCCTTCAGGTCAGAAGGAGTCAATAGTTCAGAAGCATGTCTTCTCAGAGCCATCAGTTTCTTTCTCCTAGAGGGATTCTGCTTTCAAGGTGGTGCAAAGAGTTTTCTCTGCTCCAATAGAAAGGATGCATCCGCTTTCTTCGGCTCCCACTTCCCAGACCCAGTTGTCTTTGCGTCAAGAGTCTCAACTTCCTACAAGGACAGCCAGCTCAAAATCTCCAGGATACCCCTCAAAGTATATTGATTTCTTCTGATAGCTCTCTGGAACACCTCACCAAAGAATACCCTAGGAAGGGAAAGTGCAAAAGGAGGTGCTTAGACTCTCCTCAAGAGTCTGTCATGGAAGACACTGATTTTGCTGAGGAGGAAGTGCCCCAAGATCACCACCTGATAACATCTTATTTGGAGTCAAGTTAGAGATCCTCAAACAAAGGGGTGGTTGGTCAGCCAATAACCCTTTGCAACAAGAATCAGTATGCCTGGAAGCCTTTGAGACTGTCCCGTCTACCTCCTGGGTGACTCCACCCACCAATGAGCTCATTGATTTGATCTCTTGATGGTTGAGGAAAGAACATGATTCTGTTGAGGCAATCCCCAAGAGACCAGAAAGGATTCTGGCACCCGGACAGGGATTGGATTGTTGGAGCAAAGGAGTACCAGTTGATGCCATGCTTGTAGCGGTGGCCTTAAAAAAAGGAACTTGCAGAATAAATTTCCTCTGTTCATCCCCTAACAGGGAGTTCAGTGTGCTGGACAGATTCAGGAAGCATGTATATGCTTCCATGACTTTTGCACTTTGGACACTGAACTATTTAGCACACTTCACCAGACGTCAGAGGGATTTGATTAAAGAATTTACCAAATCCCTCACCAGGCCCATTACTTCTGAGGCAGAGAACTCTATTGCCTTAAAGTTGGCTACCCTACAGTTCATTTCAAATTCATCCAGGAGGCTCATTTCAGATGCAGCTGCAGGTACCTCATGGGTAGTGGGTTCGGGCATTTCCATTAGGAGGCATGCCTGGATGTGCCTGCATGATTTCATGGAGCCCTTCAAGTCTTCCTTTAGTCAATGCTTCCTTTGACAGAAGTTATTTTTTTGGCCCCAAGATTAAAGACACACTATACAGGTGTGAGCAAGATGAGGTGGTTGAAAATGTGGTTCAGTAAGTTCCAGGGTCCTTTCCAGGGGCAGACTGGGGGAAACTATAATGGAAATGATGCCCATCAGCAGAGGAGGCCTACAGAACAAAGGGTCTAGATATACTTTCTCTGACAGATTCTACCAGCATACCAGCACTCCTGAAAGGAGGCCCAATTGTTCACTTCTGGAGGCAGTCATGGGTCGTTTATTCCTGCAACAGAGAACCTGGCTAGAAATTACAAAAGATACATGGGTGCAGAGGATTATTTCCAGAGGATTTCTAATACCCTTTGCCATTTCATCCCTCTTAACAATAAATAAAATTCCTGATGTTCCACCCAGAGGAAAGCAGCAGCAGCACTAGAAATAAAACAGCTGCTAGAAAAAAGTCATCTAAGAAGTCCCACCAGACCAAACCAGAAAGAGTGCAGAACTTACTCAAGATTCTTTTTTAGTGCCAAAGAAAATAGGGGACTGGAGACCAATTTTGGATCTCAACAATCTGAACAAATCAGTTCAGTACACAAGTTCCAGATGGTCACAGTTCAGTTCATTCTGCCTTTTTTGAGCAAGGACAACTGGATGTGCTCGATCTTCAGGATGCATACTATCATATAAAAATTAACAGACAATCCAGAAAATACCTATGCTTCCAGCTGGGAGTCAGTCATTACCCAATTCAGAGCTCTGCTCTTTGGTCTCACCAGAGCCCCCAAGATGCTCACCAAGTGCATGGCAGTAGGAGCAGCTCACTTGAGACTGCAAAGATTCTGAGTGTGTCTTTATTTGGGCGAGTGGCTCATAACCGCTCCCATCAGGCATCATCTGACCAAAGCATGAGATTTGGTACACCAGTTATGCTTCCACCTAGGAATTACTGTCAGTCACAGCAAATCACAACTAGAACCAACTCAAATATTAGAGTTTATCAGAGCTTTGTTCGACACAGTATCCTTGACAGCTTCCCTTCCCTTACCAAGGGTACTAACCATACGATTCCAGGTCGGAAAGATTATTCAAAATTGTTCTCTCTCAGCTCGATTGATTCTTCAAACTTTGGGGACAATGTCTGCTGCAATAGTTTTGGTTCCATTAGCAAGATAACACATGAGAATGGCCTCCCCCTGTTGTAGAATGGCTGCCCCCCCTGTTGTAGAAGGAAACAGCAGTCCACAAAAATCACAAAAACTGATAGGCCATGTGATGCCCATGCCCTGGCCCAGCAATCAAGGATCCTTAATCCTCACCACTAATACCAGATAGAGTGTCTCATATAAGAGGAAAGGATAACAAATACACACAGTAAAGTAAAATTTCCCTTAAGTACACACAGAGATCACAGTCAGTCTGGGGCTGGTTCCTCCCTTGCTTCCCAGGTCCCCAATAAGATTCCTCGCTGGCACAGCTATAGGGTCCAGATCTCAGCCTAGCTGGCAAGCTAACCTCCAGTACCCTCTCTGTCCAACTAGTGCTTCATGTCCCTGCCCAAGTAGCTGACACACACACACACATACACACACACACACACACATACACACACACACACACACACACACACACACACACACACACACACACACACTTTGAGATAAATATTTATACAACTTCACAGACACTCCTGGGAAAGGCTGACACAGATTCTCCAGCTGTGCCCCTTTACTCAGACTATACAGTAGTAATCACTGCCACCACCAGCTAATAATTATCAGCTACCCAAAGGCCTTAAAAGGGTGTCCAATAATTACTGTGCAATATTATTATCCAATTGGTAGTATAGCCCAGGGCTAAATCTATAGGAGTGGCTTAGACAGTACACTCTATAAATATGCAATGTACTCTAGAGATTAACTTACCCCTACACAAACCAGCCACAGGTAAAAGGTTTTTAAAATATTTAATAATAAGTACTAAAACACAAGCCAATACTACTACACCACAGTGCTATTCAAGAGTTCAAAGATCATACAGAAACTTAAAATAATTCCATAGTACAGTTCTGACATAACAGAAAAATACTTAGTCTAATCTTTATAGTCCTAGCTATTTCTACAAGAAAACATACTTCTAAGATAACTTACTTACATAAAGCAAGGCAGTGCTGAGTTAGATAGTCAAACAAAAATGCTTAATAATTTCTGGTTCTCACTGTTTAAATTGAATCTGCAGTTCTGCTAAAACATTACATCATTTGTTTACACATTCCTGGTTCCCAGGCCATACAGAAACTGTATTTACATTATTTTACATTTAGAGCAATAAAGGACATTCCACATGCAAATTCTGGTCATTAACTTTAGCCTTAAAACAATAGGCAGGATGCTTACTCCAGACTCATCGACTCCAAATTCTAACTTCAAAGGACATACAAAACATAATTGTAATTTCAAAGAACATTTGAAATGCTTGGCTTAGTTTTCCTTACAGCGGATGGCAATGTTGCTACAATCTTGAAGTTCACATTTTACAGTGTTTTCTTTCATTTAAGAAACAAGCCTGTATTTTACATTTATATTTACAAATGACATAGTTATCTATAAAATTCTATCTGGCTAGGCTGGCAGCCTTCACCCTTCTCTACCAGTCTTCACAGGCCAAAAAAGAGCCATACAGATGATAGAGTGGACTATTGAGGATAAGAAAGAAATTATGTATTGCTACTATTATGCAAGAAGCCCAAAATTTCCTGACAAAAGATATACAAAAAGATTAAGAAAGAAATTAGAGGAAAGAAAAATATTTCCACAAGAAAAACTGTCAGAAGCTTCAAATAAAAATGTGTGTTCATTAATTCAACAGGCCCACAAAAAAACACTATATAGTCCAAGAAACTTTGCGCCGTTTGAAAAAAGAAGAGACGGAGGAAGCGTGAAAATTTAAAGAACAAAACTTAGAGACATTTGAAGGGTATAAAAAAGAAGTATGGACATGGAAATGAAAGAGAAATTTGATATGGTGCAATATTTATGCAAAGGAAAAAGCCAAATTAATCAACACAAAAAAGGCAGCCCCAAAGATATTCAAAGAGAAATATAGGCAAAGGCATCCAGATATGGACAATTTTACAATAAAAAAATAAGATCACAAAGAGGGAATGTAGAACAGAAAATTAGTCAGGTAGAAGTTAAAAAACTAGAAGCTGAAGTTATGGAATATTTACAAAGTGAAGGATTCAGTGTAGAAAGTCTAACACAGGTCATATCACAGTATGATGAAACAACTAGTCCGCAAAGTAAGGAGAAACAAGAGGAGCAGGAGACATATGAAGAAGAAACATTGGCATGGGAAAGAAAAAGAGATTTAATATGGTGCAGTATTTGTGCAAAGGAGAAAGCAAAACTAATCAATGCAAAAAGAGCAACACCAAAGATATTTGAAGAGAAATACAGGTAAAGATATCCAGATATGGAAAATTTTACAATACAAAAAATAAGAAAACAAAGAGGAAAAGTAGAGAAAAAGGATTAGTAATGGATAAGTTAAAGAAATAGAAACTGAGGTTATGGATTACCTGCAAAGTGAAGGATTTGGTGTAGAAAACTTAACTCAGATAACAACACAACAAGACAGAGCGATGGACAACCAAATTAAGGAGAAACCAGTGGAGCAGGAAGCATCTAATCAGTTGACATATTAAGATAATTTGGAACCTCCCATAGGAAACCAGCACAAAGGTTCAGTTGGAGCTATGCAGCAAGGGAAAGAACAGGAAATTGTGGCAATTCTGATACAGTCAGTCATGGAGTGATAGGCCAGTGAGTTCCCATATGAAAGAGCAATGGATGACACAGGGTGAAACTGAAGAGAACATGGCACAGGAAGAAGCTCTGGAACTTTCTTTAGAATGCCCACAGAAAATGGCGAACAAAGAATGTGCCCTCAGTTTAGAAGAAAATTATTTAAGAGAAGAGCTGCTTAAGTTAATAAAGTTGGATAAACATATTAAGATCAATGAAAGAAATAGACTGCAGAAGGTCAATAAAACCCAAAAAGTTAGAAGTTTGATAAGACAAATGAACACCGTAATTAGGACTGTCCATAGAGATTCATGCGATATAACAGAAGTAAATAGGATACTTTACTGTGCAGCCAATTAGTAACAAATAGTCCTTCCACAAGAACACAGGGTAGTAATGGAAAGAAAGGATAGAAACAATTTGCCATAATGGAAGTATCAAATAGAGAAAACTATAAAGCAGTTAAGACAAGAAGTGTCACTGTTAGAAGAGTATAGAAGAGGGAACAGATCAACAAAAATCCTTAGAAAGATAGATGTGATAAAAGCAATGCGCAGTGCTAACACATATCAGGATTTATTATGCAGTATCACAAATAATAAACTAAAAATAGCAGCACAGGCAGAAAAATTAGAAGATGCGCAGAAAAATATAAAGGAAAAGTACAAAATAAGCAATTTATTGATGACTCAGATAATTGGAAAACAAGATAAAAGGAATTTGAAAGACCACCAAAAAAGAAGAAATAGATTCATTTTGAAGAAATATTTATGAAGATGCTGTGGAACATAGCAAAGATGCTAAATGGATAGAAGAAGTAAAAAAAAGAATAAGAAATTCAAATGTACAGGATATGAAATGGGATGAAGTAATGGCCAGAGAGATTGAAACAAAGTTAAGAAAAGCCTCTAACTGGAAAACTCCAGGCAATACCTAACGTCTGGCTAAAAGTATTAACATCTCTGCATGAAAATTTAGCCATGAGTAAGAACTATTTATATGCACTCCCCGAACAGACACCAGCCTGGCTGACAAGAAAAACAATGCTCCTACTTAAAAATGAACCTGGAAGTTACCCTAAAAACTATAGACCAATAACTTGCCTTCCAACAACATAAAACTATACACTGGAATTGATGCTGACAGAGTTTATAGTCATTTCGAGAAAACTCAGTTATGGCAACAGAACAAAAGGGTAACCATATGGAACAAAGGATTATTTGTTGTTAAATAAAGTCATAGTGGAGAACTGTAAAAAAGGGGAAAAATCTAAGTATAGCATGGATAGACTACAAAAAAGCATTTGACAGTATCTCACATTCATTGCTTAAAAACATATAAGATACACCCTACACTGATAAACTACATCACAGCAACCATAAAACAGTGGGAACCCACTTTGCAGTTACGACATGATAAAGGACAAATTATTATTCCAGGGATAAAAATCCAAAGGGGGATATTCCAGGGTGACTCTTTTGCCTTGCCCTTAACCCATTAAGCTGCCTGATTAACAGATTAAGTCATGGCTATAATTCGGCTCCCAGAAAGTAATAAAGTGTAAAGACTTCTCATCTTCTCTTTGTTGATGATTTAAAACTGTATAGCTCATCAGATGAGGAACTGAAAGCACAACTGCAAGTAGTCAAAACTTGTTCAGATGATATAAGAATGTAATTTGGTCTTGATAAATGTGCAAAAGCAACCTTTAAAGCAGGAAAGCTGCAGCACCAAGAAAACATCAGTTTGGGACAAGAATGTGATATAAAAAAACTTGAGCAACAGGGAGTGTATAAATATTTGGGAAATGGTGAAAGATCAACAATAACAAGAACAAATGTGAATAAAACTCAGTAAGGAATATTTTAGAAGACTTAAATTAATCCTGAAAACAGAGTTGACACCTAGGAACAAATTTCAAGCTGTGAACCAATTTGCTCTTCTGTCCTAACTCTCAGTTTTGGAGTGATTGTCTGGCCCCAAAAGGTGTTGGATAGATTAGACAGGAAAACCAAAAGGATTCTTCATGCTTATCAAATGATTTATAAAAATCAGTCTGTACTAAGATTATTTTTTCCCCGTTCCAAAGGAGGTATGGGCCTCCTTGAAACTGTTTACATGTATAGATCTGCAATCGTGGGACTGCATACATATCTGCTGACCTCACAAGACCCAAGCATAGTGAAAGTTTTGAAACATGAGGAGAATAAATCTAAGATGACTTCCCTTCTTAGTCTAGCAGAAGCATATTGGCATCAAGCAGAAATGGAAATTAAACCAGAAGTAGATAACAATCAGGCAGCAAGTGAATGTGCCAAAAAACGAAAGAAAGAATATAAGGTGAAAGATCAGATGAGAAAGTAAGAAATGTGGAAAATGCATAAATATAGTTGCAAGTATAGAAAACTCCTGGAACAACCTCATGTTGATCAGGATCGAATGCAGGAATGGTTAAGGAGAGACAAATTCAAATCAAAAGATGAATGGTTAATATTGGTGGCCCAAGATAGTGGACTACGTACACATTGGTTTACAAAGTCCATTGAACATGTGGGAGAAACAGACAAATGTAGGTTTTGTAAAACAGAATTGGAAACAGTTGCACACCTTGTTGCTGGCTGTGACATACTAATGGCAGAAAGACTATATACTGAAAGCATAATAATGTGGCAAGACTGTTGCACAGGGGATTGTGCAAACATTATAATATTGCAGTAGCTGAAAAACACTGGAAACATGAGTCACAAAGCATAACAGAAAATGTTGAAGTCTACATCACATGGGATTACCCATTACCACCAGTTTAAAAGACAGATGTATGAAAGCCAGCTATAGTGGTCCATGAAAAGAAGACAAAAGTAGCATAGATCATTGAAATCGCTACACCCAGTGACTACAGTGTCTTGTGTACAACACAAAGTCATAAAATATCAGCATTTTCAGGCAAAACCAAGAGCAATGTAGAAGAAAGATACCCAGACAGTTCCAATAGTAGTAGGCACAATGAGTCTTATAAAAAGAATCTGCAATCATATTTAGATATGTTACCAATACATGTAACCCCATATGAATTGCAGAAGGATTCATTACTGGGCACATTGCGGGTGCTGCAAAGAGCACTTCTGGCTGACATCAAACATTGAAACAATACTATTTTCATGAACTTTAAACATACTTTGACTTAGGAATGGGGTCCATTCCCTTCATGGTATTAGAAACCCAAAAGATTTGGGGAAATTAAAAAGAGAGTATTCTTCAATGGACCCTAGCTACTCAGTGATCCATTCTACATCAACCCTTATCCACCCAAATCAAAATAACTCAGGCTTGCAGAAAAATTACCTCCTTTGGTGTATTCACTCTGATCAGATAATGCAAGGTTGGCCCTTCACTTCTCCTCATTCCAAGGCCTTAGTTACCACAGATGCTTCCCAGATTACAGGTAGGGGGCACTTCATGGGAAAGACAATCCAAAGCACGTGGTCCCTCAAAGAGGCCAATATGCATATCAGTGTCCTAGAAATGAGAGCTGTCCTCTCAGTGTTGCAGGCTTTTCAAGACACTGTCCCCTCTGGAACCATTGCGATCTAGATGGACATCATGTCAGTGGTCTGGTACATCAACAAACAAGTTGGAACCAAATCTTACCCCTGTTTCAAGAAGCTTTGAGAGTGTGGCAATGGACAATCTCAACCAAATGATTTTTGATAGCAATGCACATTCTGGGGAAATCCAACGTGACAACAGACAGGCTAAGCAGGTCCATTATAATGCCTCACAAGTGGTCTTTCAATATGAAAGTGATGGAAAAAGTTTTCCATCAATGGGGCCAACCTTGCTGTGATCTCTTTGCGTCTCCCCTCAACAACAAGTGCAGCAGGTACTTTGCTGTGGTCACCCCACCGGGGGAATCACCAAGAGATGCTCTTCTCCACAATTGTCCCCCCCCAGTCACCTCTATTCCTTTTCCAATGTACCTCTTATCACCAAATTCCTTCACAAAACATCTCAGTTTAAGAGCACAGTCGTCATCATTGCTCCTTATTGGCCTCATCACATTTGGTTCCCCTTTCTTTGGCTTCATCTGCTTCATCCCCATGGATTCTGGATCCAATTAAAGATGGCCTGTCTCATCCAACAAACATAATACACCCAGATGTCTTAGGCCTGAAATTAACCACATGGTTTCTCCACTTCCATTAATATCAAGAAACTCCAGGCTGTTCTCCCCTGTTCACCACATTCTTTTATCCTCCCACAAAGCGTCTACTAGAAAACTTTACAGAAGTAAATGGAAAAGGTTTGCTATTTGGGCACAGCAGAATGACATTGACCCTTTTTCAGCACCAGCACCTAAGGTTCTAGAGTTTTTAGCAAAAATCTTTAATGAGGGTGCTAGTTCTTCTACTATTAAAGTACAGGTAGCTGCCATTTATAATTTTCATATCGAGTAAAATTTCATCTTTAGCCTCTTTCAAACTCTGCAAGGCCTTTATAAGGGGAACCTTTCCTCTCAGGCCCTGTTTTTAAGACCCAGCTCCCCCATGGGATTTGAATTTAGTTTTACAGCCCTTGACCCAATCTCCCTTTGAGCCAAATGTGAATTAAAAATTCTAACTTGGAAAACTATCTTTTTAGTGGCCATTACATCTGCTAAAAGAGTATCAGAACTTCAAGCCTTATCTTCTAAACCTCCTATTTGATTTTTCATAAGGATAAGATAACCATGTGAACTAACCCCTCCTTCCTTCCTAAGGTGTGTCAGAATCCAATATTAGTCAGTCAATCGTCCAGTCTTCTTTCCCAGTTTTTCAAACAAAGGAGAATATATGTTACATTTGCTGGATGCTCACAGACAGTTACATTTTTACCTTCACAGGACAAAGTTTTTCAGGAAATCAGATCAATTATTTGTCTCATTTTCGGATTCAGAATTGGGTACTAAAGTGACCTTAGCCAAATGGTTAACTGATTGTATTTCATTTGTTTACCAAAAAGAAGGTTTGACTTTGCCAAAACTTCTAAAATCTCATTCTACCTTGTCTGTGGCAACTTCTTCAGTGTTTTGTATCTAGATCTTCCTTGGATGATATTTGTGCAGCTGCAACTTGAGTTAACCCTTATACCTTTATTGTTCATTACAAATTGGATGTAGTCTGTAGGGGTGGAGCAGCCTTTGGCTAAACAATTCTCAGGATTATCCTTCCTTAGAGTCCTCCCATGATTGAGGTAGCTGGACACTCTGTCCCAACAGTTGAATAATGACTGAAAATGACAACATCAGATAAAAAAGTTATGTACTCACCATGACGCTTCACGTGTGTTGTCTATTTTCATTCTTCCTTGACTTCCCTCCCTCCAACTCCCTACCAATTTGACTTCTGAAAGGATCAGAAGATGCTAAAGGGACCACTGTTTGAGCTCCAAATACTGGTATTTGTTCTTTTCCATAGTCACTAAAAGTCAGCAAACAAGATCTGAGGTATGGTAGGGGACTAGTGCATTGTGGGTAAGGGAGGAGCTTGACAGCTTTCAATGTTCCACAAGTTGTGAAAAATCTCCAAGTCGGATCCGAGGGTCTGATCTGAACCCAACAGTTGAGGAAGAATAAAAGTGGACAATACAAATGGAACATTAAAATATTGTGAGTAGAATCAAAAATACTATATTAGTACACTTGATAGTATCCATAGTGGAAAGAGTTAGGATCATTCACTTAAAATTATAGGTAGGTTGCATAGTTTATTAGTTGCCAGGTGATATTTTAGGATAGATTTGAATTGTTGCAGTTCATTTAAACCCTGATGAGGTTTGGAAATTTGTGCAGTGCCTTAGAGATAGCATCAGAGAATAGTGAACCACTGTAATAATTATTAGAGTTATTAACAAAAGTTAAAAGTTCTGAGGATTTTAGGGTTCTAATTTGGTACATGCCATTGGATGAGATTTGACAATGAGGATATTTTAAGTGGATGGTGAAGTATTTTATGTGCTGTGAGTAACTGGGAGAAGGTGATGTGTTGAGGAGGCTCTACTTCATATGGTCGACATTTCAGAATGTCGACATTCATATGGCCGAGACCATATGATAGACATTCGAAATGTCGACCATACAATAAAAAAATAAAAAACAAAAAAAAGTACCTTCATGTTGCTAGCAGATGGGGCTATGCCCCCCTGCACCCCCAGAACTTAAATATACCAACTCTGAGATCGCACTACAGTGCGGAAGTGGAAATCTTTCCATTCCGCACTGTAAGGAGATGCTGGTTCCCCATGGTCGACATTTCGAATTTCGATCAAATCATTTGAGGGTATTGAGCACAGTGCAGTGATGGGAGTGGTTTGTAAGGCTGCAGGCGAATTTGCTAATTTTGTTGAAGTTGCTTTCTGGTTTGTATCTGGTGGAAGGGTTAAGATTTGTGAATATTGTTGAGGTATGTAGGAGGGTAGGAAGGAGAACAGAGGTGGCAGCTATTTTTTTTACTATGATCACTTATCAGGTGCTTTGCACTGTAAAGAGAGCCTTGTTTGCAGTGTTCCTTTTTAACTACAGTGTCAATGCGCAGATCAGATTTTAACTTATCAATGATAACTCCTAGTGATTTTGTGTTGTGACATCTTCAATTTTTGTGTTGTTTGAGGAAATAATATTAAGGTCAGAGCTGTTTTCATTTATGTTTATGATAAAGAATAGTATTAATTTGTTTTTTTGGGGATTTAAAAAAGCTGAGATTTATTGAACTAGTTTTCTAAAAAGTTTCTTGTGTGGTGGTTTCTAAGGTGGGAAGATTGTCAACATGTTGTATTATGGTGGCAAATTCTGATTCCTTATGCATGTCATTAAGGAGGATATTGAAAAGTATTGGCTCAAGTATGGAGCCTTGGGGGATTCCTGTAGTGACTGGAAGGAATGTAGAGTGGAATTCATTCCATTTTACATAATGAGTATGATTGTTTAGGTTGATGATGAACCAGCTAGATAAGGCAGCTGTGAGGTCTATAAGATTTAGCTTTTGGAGCAGTAGTTGACGTGAAACTGTGTTGACCACTTTTGACAAGTCCAGGAAAAGGGTAGAGACAAAATTACTTGAGTTTGTACCTTGATTAATGGTATATAGGAAATGTGCAGAGCAGTTTTGGTGCTGTGCTGCGGTCAAAAGCCATGTTGGGTAGGAGAAAGTAACTGATTATCAAGTAGAAAGGCTAGGAGTTGCTGATGTATACATTTTCAAGTACTTTGGAGAGAGGAGAACAGATTGCTATAGAATGATTATTTGATAGTTCGGTAAATCTGCAACCTTTGTGTAATGTCATTAAGAAGGAAGTTTTCCACAGGGCTGGGATGTAGTTTTCTGTAATGGATCTACTAATTAGGATAGATAGAGGGTAGCAAATGGTGTTAGCGGCTATACTGAGGTATTCAGATAGCAATATTTCAGTAGCTAATGTAGGTTCCAGTTTTTTATGTATTTTTTTATGGTATTTTTCTAGATGGTTGTTAGGCTGAGTCGGATATGGAGCTATGGTCAGAGGGGGTTAGGTGAGCGTGGGTATTGCTTGTTATTGTCTGAGTTGAATATGAAGTGTTTGTTGAATTTATTGGCAATGTCCTCATGCTTTCAAATGGGAAAGGATTTGGGATGGGTTTTCTGCCTGGTTTTTGGAGGTTGTTGAAATTTTGTCAAATCTTATCGATTTTTGTATGTTTGGCATGGTTTGTAGAGAAGTAGCTCTTTTATCATAATGAACATGTGCCTTTGTGTGGTTTCTGAGGAACCAATATCTATCTGGCCAAGGCCTTTGATACCATTCCTCACTCAGGAATTATTGATAAACCCGCCAAACTAGGCATCAATCCCTATATCAATAGGTGGGTTGCAAATTGGCTCACAGATACAACACATAGTGTGAAAGCAGCGGACTCCAATTCAGACTGCCGACCAGTCACGAGTGGAGTCCCACAGGGATCAGTCCTGGGTCCCCTCCTGTTCAGCATCTACTTCTCAGAAGTCCAGGCCAACACAAAGGGACTCTGGATGACCAGGTTTGCAGGCAACTGCAAGCTTGGGAACCATTATTAACTCCCCAAGTGATGCAGACATCCTAGAGAAAGGCCTCACTGAGACCAATGACTGGTGTCGAAACCATGGCCTTAAGCTTAACACCAAAAAATGCGTCATCATCCCCTTTGGTAAAAACTCAGTTCCCACTATTTACCACATCGATGGGAGCCCACTGAACATTGAAGGCGTTATAAGAGATCTGGAGACGCAGGTTGACAGCAACCTCTCCTTCGACCACCACATTGCCACTGTTGTCAGAAAGTCCTTCTATGTGGCACATCTCATTACCAAGGGTTTTGCATCCAGGAAAAAAGAGGTCATCGTCTCTCTCTACTCTTCCCTTATTAGACCAATCATAGAGTATAATGCCCCATTTGGCATGTACCTCACTAGACACCGGCAACAGCTGGAGGGGACACAGAAGTACCTCATGAAGAGGATCATAGGCATTAAACACATGTCCTACATGGACAAACTCAAGACTCCAGCTATTCTGTGTCTCATATCGCCTACTTAAAGGTGATCTCTGCTTGACTTACAAAACCATGTCTGACCCAGCTCTGTTAGAAATGCTACATCTAAAGAAATCCCAATCCCTCTACACACACGCACCAGAGACTTCAAACTCATTACCACAATCAACAGAGCATGCTGGACCACAATCAACAGAACATGCTGGAGGGACAGGTTCCTCACCCAGAGACTGCCCATGCTCTGGAATAGACTTCCCATACATGTCAAGCAGAGCACCTCACTGACCCTCTTCAAGACAAATCTTGATGAATGGATGGGTAATAGAAAGATCACCCCAGGGATCATTCCAGTGGCTGTAGCTGATAGAGGCACTGGGAACTAACGTCGGTGGCATGATGCCAGGGTACTTCTATGGGCTAGGCTTGTAAAGGCTCTAGGGCCAATAGCCTAGTACACACCTATGAACCTATGAAAGATTGGGTCCTAGTTTTGTGCCATTGTTTCCAGGCTTTGTTTCTGTCTCCCATGAATTGTTTAGTTTGGCAGGTTAACCATGTGGCAGAATTTATTTATTTTCACTCTTTTATAGCTCAGCGGGCTTGTTGGTGTAGTATGATTAAGAAGGAGTTTTTGAAGTGGCAGACAACTTAATCTAGAGGCAGATATTTGCGAGGTTCCCAGTCACATTGTTTAAGTGTGTTATTAAATATGGATTTATCAAAATCGGTTACGTTTCTCATGGAGTTGAAGTATAAAGTTTACAGGGCTTGTTGTATTCTCTCTTAATGTAAATGAGGTGATGATAGCTGACACAGTCTGGGATGGTGTTTACTAAATTAATTTTTTCAGGGTTGGTTGAGAGTATGCATTGCAGTCTAGTATGGATGTTTTTGGATACTTTGTCAAATTGGGTTGGTTGTTGGATCAGCTGAGTGAAATGATAGAGGTTAATATTATGGAGGGGTAGAGTTAAGTTTGTCAGAGGTCCAGTCTATGTTAAGGTCACTGAACAGGATGGTTTCCCAGTTGAAAATAGATGATAAGTAGATATGTATGTTTTGGGATGTTCCTAGCATCTGGGGGTGGGGGGTTGTAGGCAACTACAGTGGGGAGGATGTAGGCAGCTACAGTGATTATGGATTTCTGATCGTTTAGGTGGAGTTTGGCTATTAGTATTTCTTCATTGCTGTATTGTGGATTAGTTGAGAGGTAGGTACGGCTGGGGGCGTGGCCATCATCTTTCAAGCCACCTTACAAAGCCGTACTACCTCTCAACTAATCCACAATACAGCAATGAAGAAATACTAATAGCCAAACTCCACCTAAACAATCAGAAATCCATAATCACTGTAGCTGCCTACATCCTCCCCACTGTAGCTGTCTACAAACCTCCTCCCCCCAAATGTTCTTTATCAGTTATATGATGAGGACAAGAAGATGGGGACAGGAACAATGGTTGTGAAGAAAGAGAGAGACATATGGTAGACACCTGTTCTAATTCTGAGTTTTGTGTTTTTCAAGCTTAGTGAGCATGCTTGGAAGACCCCTTTGACCATGGGACATCAAACAAGTGAAATGAAAGCCAAATACACTGAACAGCCTGCTTTGTTTCCTGGTGCAACATTCAACCCTGGGCCTCAGCCATTCGGCCTGGCAACCCACCATGCCATGGAGCATTCCAAAGTAAGTGCATTTCAAGTGTTGGTACTGCTGTGGCGTTGCTTTCTTGCTATTGAAGCTTTTTGATCAACATATTTATATACTATGAAAATTATGACCTCCTTCATATTGACTTGTCACAGTTATTTTGTCTTTGAGTCTGAACTGTGATATTGGGATATTACTGTGCTGTGTTGTGCTCTGCACTTTTGCAGTGGTTGACAGGTCACAGAGCTATTGCCTAACTTGTGCATACTTGCAGACAGCAGAGAAAGGGACTTTGTGCACACATGTGGTTTAGATGAAAGGCCTGTACTTAGAGCTGTAGGCACATTGTTCTTGTTCCTGTCAACAACACATTTCTACTGATATACTTTAATTTCATGCTGAAGTTGTTATGCTGAAGTAATACATAGGTAGTGCAATTTCAACTTGTGTTCAGGCATATCAATCATCATCATTTCCTTTCGGCTTATCTCGGTTAGGGGTCGCCACAGCAGAACAACGATCCGCAGAACAATTGGCAGTGGAGATTTTACAGTGCCGAGTTGCCAGCCCGGCACCAAACCTTCCAGAGAAGGCACACACACATGCACGCTCACACCTAGGGCCAATTGAGAGTGTCCAATCCACCTACAGCATGTCTTTGGGATGTGGGAAGAAACCAGAGCACCCGGAAGAAACCCACGCAACCACAGGGAGGACATGCAGACTCCGTACAGAAGGCACCCCAGCTGTTCAGACATATCAATAATATTGTATATTAGTTTTTCTTGTTTTTTCACAGGACATAACTAGCTTACTGAAATTACAGGTGATAATGCTATCTGGTATGGCAAAATACAGACCTTCCTATATGGAAGGTAGTGTAGTTAAATATCCAACCTAGCAAAACCCTAAACCATTAAACTACTTAGTAAGAGAAAACATGTGACAATGTAACATAAAAGTGACTTGTCTACTTAGAAAATGACTAGTCATTTTTACTGGGTTGCATTTTCATACCTTAACCATTTGTATCTGTAAGTCGTCTTAAGCAGTAGAGTTGTAATGAGACCAGTCATGGCAGAATTGTTCATCTGTGCTTAGTTACTCATAGTATGCGTGAGTATGTAAATATTCCAAGATATTGCAGACAAATGCTTCATGGTTTTCGAATTGTGCGTACTTTAGTGGACCAAAAGCATAATGTGTGTCCAAGATCCTGTGTCCTAAAGGAGCAAATACAATCATCACTATTCAAAATGGCAGCCACATTTTATCCAGTACTTGGACTTGTCTGAAGAAATCTCTGTAGGTGTGTATTATTTTAGAAGTACCACTAGAATGTTCAGTTTATATCTATTTAAGGGGACATTATGGTGTATATACAGAAGTGCAGAATTTTATACATATCCATTTGTCGCTTTGTCATCATTGATATGTCTTTGCAGGTTGTTTAGTACCTTAATAGTTAAGGGTGTAAATGAGATATCTTGGTACTCTGCAAAAGTCTCTTTGCCCATTTTTATGCATGGGAAGTAATGACATTTATGTCTCTGAGTCCTCAGATTATTGTATCAGTTATTCCTTAGTACACTAAGCAAAATTCTGTAACACATACTATATTAATTTAGTATAAAAGGAATTCCTTCCTAGTACAGTATGATTCCCAGTGAAATGCACTACATTAGCTGTATGCTACTCTGCAGAAGGCATTTTAGCTATATCCAAAACATTTTATAACGGAAATAAAAAAAAAAAACATTATGCTAGACTTTCATATCAGAAAAGTGACAGTAATTTATTTGAACCTCACTTTGCTGTACTCACACTTCCAAAAGGTAGACCAACTTCATGAAAATGAAAGTAACCTGCCAGAAGCAAGACTTGTTACATCAAAACTTAAAACCTTTTTTTTTTCTGTGGAGGCAAAGTCCCTCCAGCACCCTACAGATTAACTCTGAATTCCAAAGTTTCTGCACCTCAAGTTAAAGGGAGTTAACTACATTGCCCTTCACTTGCACACACCAGACAGTAACCGGTGTCACATCTCCTCCAAACATTATTCAGCAAAGCACGTCATGCTCAATAACAGCTTTGCTACAGAACCAACAGTGAAAATAGGTTCACAGACCTGCAGTCTGCCTCAGTGATGTGCCCTCCATTTAAGACAGAGTGTAGGAATGCAACTGAGTTTGTGATGTAAAATGCAAGTAAGTAAGCAAAGCGCTGTACAATTTTTCTGTTTTGTTTTGGTTTGCTTTTTGTAATGTTTGGTAGAAGAAGTGCTCTTCTGTACCATAGTAATATATTTTTAATTCACTGTGATAATGGACTATAAATTAGCAATAGAATACTGGTGTGTGTGTGTGTGTGTGTGTGTGTGTGTGTGTGTGTGTGTGTGTGTGTCTCTCTGCAGGCACACGTGCATATTGTAACAGTGTGATGACTCTTTCTCTATATGTCTAAATGTTGTAAAATTGATGTGACATAATGTAAACAGCACTGTTGTAAATAGTGTTGTTTCTTTAAAATGAGTAGCTACATTTCTATTAGCTAGAAAAGCTTCCCACAAGAATTGTTGTTTATGAGCAATTAATAATTTAAATGGTATATAATAAGAAGGCTATAACCCTGTTAGCCACAGATAGTTGCCTGTCCATGAAGAGATAATTTGTGCCGAACAGGTTTTCTGTGGAAAGAAACTCTCCTTAGCATGGAGAACATCGATATCTGTGCAGTAACAGAAACCTGGTTCAAGGCTCCCGAGAGCACCCCAGCACTACCAGGTTATACCTCATACCATGCTTTTCGGCCCCAATACTTGGACCGAACCACAAAAGGAGGGGGAGTATCAATATTCGTCAAAGATACCCACACCTCCAGGTTGGTGGCACAGCACAACGCATCAGAGACTATCCATGTGCAACTAACAGTGGGTAAAACTGCCTTCCAGTTTATAGCCTGCTACAGACCACCCTCCCAAACCCAGGAACCCCACTCGGCCTTCCTGAGAACACTGGAAAATACGAAGGTATCTCCAAACACCATTATATTGGGTGACTTCAACTACCCAAACATAGACTGGGAGCATTACTCTAGCTCCAACACCCTAGCCCAAAGGTTCCTAGAATTTATAAACTCAAATGCTATGGAACAACTTGTTACCACTCCCACAAGAGAGGAAAACATACTGGACCTGATCATCACCAACATGGGGACTCTATGCTCCAGACCAGAAGTGTATCCCTCACTGGTAAGATCAGACCATAAACTAATCTCACTGCATATTCACATCCCGACCCCACCCCCTGCCCAGAAAACCACAGTGAAAAACTTCTCTAAAGCAAATTTCACACTCCTCAAAACCGAGGTGGAATCCTTCAAAGCCCCCGGGCCTGTGGAAAATACGGCCCAGACCGCAGAATTCTTTATAAATGCATTCTATGAACACCTTCAGGAATGCATGGATCATGCAATCCCAAATAAAACCAATACCCAATCCTCCAAAGGCAGACAGTCTGGTGGACCCCAGCCATAAACAAACTATACAATAGAAGGAGGAAGCTACTACATGATAGAGCAAAATCCCCAAAAGGGAAGGTATCTCTGATCAGTATTAGCAAAAAACTACGGGCACTCATAAAATCATCTAAGGCCAGCTTCGAGAGAAAAATTGCACAGGACACTAAGGATAATCACAAGGCTTTCTTTAGTTATGTTAGGAACCTGGGTGGGAATTCCCAGATATGCTCAGAATTAGTCCAAAATGACAAAAAATACACCAAACCCACAGACATTGCCAACATCCTAGCTGACAGGTTCAGTGCAAACTTCTCCCCCCCTCCCCACCAAAAGGGCAAATATCTATCCCAGCAGAGTGCTACCCCCCCGACATCTCAGATGCTCAGGTAAGAGCCGCCCTCTCCAAAGCAAAAAACACAGCATCAATGGGACCAGACGGTGTCCCGGGCTGTGTCCTACATGAACTCCAAGAAGAGCTAAACCCAAACCTAAAACTACTGTTCAGTCTCAGCTTTACTACAGGATATGTACCCAAAGAGTGGCGTACAGCAACAGTGGTCCCTCTCCACAAAGGTGGTGCCTCAACGGATCCTGGAAACTATCGCCCCATAAGCCTGACTAGCTTGGTCTGCAAAGCTATGGAAAGGATCATCATGGACCTCATAAATAAAGATATTGGGGACCTACAGACACTGGATCCTACCCAGTTCGGCTTTGTTAAGGGCAGATCCTGCCTCTTAAACCTGGTCGATTTCTTTGAAACAGTCACCAAGGCCATTGACGAGGGGAAGGTGGTCCACACAGCCTACCTAGACCTCGCAAAAGCCTTCGATACAATACCTCACTTGGGCATTATAGATAAGCTCACCAGCTTAAATATAAACCCCTATGTCACTAGATGGGTTGCAAACTGGCTCAAGGACAGAACCCACATGGTTAGAATTGCTGGAGCCATGTCAGACTCCAAACCAGTTACAAGTGGCGTCCTACAAGGCTCAGTCCTGGGACCTCTCTTGTTCGGTATATATTTCTCGGAGGTACAGGCCAACACGGAAGGACTGTGGCTGACCAAGTTCGCAGATGACTGCAAACTGGGGGCCATAATAGACTCTCCAGGTGACACAAGCATCCTCCAAAAGGGCCTCATAGAAACAGACAACTGGTGCCAGAGCCATGGCCTCAAGCTAAACGCCAAAAAGTGTATAGTCATCCCCTTTGGCAAAAACAAAGTGCCCACAAATTACCACATAGGTGGTAATCCATTAAGTACAGAAGAAGTAATTAGGGACCTGAGGACCCAAGTTGATAGCAATCTCTCATTTGACAACCACGTGGCCAAAGTGGTTAGAAAAACATTTTATATAGCCCACCTAATCATGAAGGGATTCACATCTAGATCACGGGAGGTCATCGTGCCTCTTTACTCATCCCTCATCAGGCCCATAATTGAGTACAATGCCCCTTTGGGATGTACCTTACCAGACACCTGCAGCAACTGGAAAGACCCCAAAAGTACCTCACCAAGAGGATCAAAGGGCTCAAACAGATGCCATATGCTGCCCGGTTAAAGAAACTCCAGCTCTACTCAGTGGCATACCACCTGCTCAGAGGCGATCTGTGCCTGACGTATAAAGCCATGTCCAACCCAGAATTAATGGACATGCTGCACCTCAGAAAATCCAAATCCCATCGAGCTACATGCTTGAGAGACTTGAACCTCAGCACTGAAATAAATAGGACATGCTGGAGGGACAGATTCATAACCCAGAGGCTCCCTTCACTCTGGAATAAAATCCCAGTCCAGGTTAGGCAGAGCCCCTCATTGACTCTCTTCAAGAGGAATCTTGATGAGTGGATGGGAGATCGTAGGTTTATCCCGGGTATCACTTCTGTGTCACTGTTAGACAGAGGTACAGTATACTAACCTCGAAAAAGGGCATAGCAAAATTAATTTAAAATGGGTGGCAAAAGCCAAACACACTCTGGCTAGGCTTATAAATGCCCTAGGGCAGATAGCCTGGTATGAACCTATGAACCTATGAATCAACCTGGTTTGAACACACCTTTGGTCTGTGTTACAAGCTATATGAGAGATTGTTTTATTTATTTATTTATTTTGGAGGGGGGGAGACTATCAGAAAAGTTTGGTTATATAATTTCTTTTATTTCACTGTATATACAGGAAAAGTTTACACAAGTACTTCTTCCTTCTGTTCAATAAACCTTCATTATTTAAAAAAAGTAAAGGAAAATAAATAAGAAAAAAAGTGTCATTATTTTATGGACTGGTGGTCTCTCCTGCATTATTTAGCAGTTTATTGATGGGTGCAGCAGGCAAATTTGGCACAATTTTCTCCATGTAAAAAGGAATCATCAGTTATCACTTTCATTGCCTGAAAGACCATTAGCTGATCTTTTTTTTTTTCAGTTGGAGAGACAGTCCTCCTTTAGTATGGATTGGGAGTTTGGTGTAGAGTACATCTGTAGTTGTTACTATGCAAAGATGATGACAATGGAGTGACTGCTTCAGACTTTCGCTACTACAGCTAAGAGATGGCTGTGATTGCCAAGCCCATGGTGATGACAAAGCTCCACTTTTTTATCAACTAACCTGAGAGTAAGACCTAAAGATATGCATCATGGAGTTTAAATGATACACCCACCACATGGGATGGGCCTGAAAAGACTGGTCCATAATCCTTAACTGATGATCCTTTAAAAGCTTTCATGGACATGGAAGTAGCTTAATGTCAACTCTATGCTAAAGATAGTTAGAAGTGTTACTTCTGAGATACAAGGCCAGGTTTTAAAGTTTTACGTTTTTACCTAATAAGTATCAATAATGAAATTTAAAGCATGTACTTTAATTATAATTACATCCTGAGATCAACATGCTAATAGTAAAGGATACAAATGTTAGCCATTGATAAGTTTAAAGGGCATTGCTTGCCACTTTAACAAAGTGGGTATTTCAAACTGACCCCTAGGACACTACTTCCATGGATCCTGACAGTTTACCTGGATAGCTACTTAGAAACATAAAATCCCACCTAGCAAAACCCCTCCATCAACTCTTCAACCTGAGTCTCTCCACTGGGTGTGGTGAATGGCAGTTGAGGTGCACTTGCATAAAGTTGATCCATCTCCTGACCTTGATAATTACAGACCTGCGATTCTCACTAATATTATTTGCAAGGCTATGCAATTTATTAAGTTAAACTAACAAAGAATGATATAGGTTACCTTATTTCCCTTGGATGCAAAATAGTTTGGCTTTGTAAGAGGTAGATAATACTTGCTTAATATGTTTGGGTTATTTGAAAGGTTTACCGAGGCCATGGATAAGGGGCATGCAGACCACATTACTTATCTGGACCTTGCCAATGCTTTTAATACTATCCCTCTTGCAGGGTTTGTTGACAAATTCTCCCAGCTCTGCATTAACCCATACATAGTTTGCTGGATTGGTAATTGTTTGTTAGTTACATTAGACCCAGACTTGAGTATGGGATAACAATATGGAAACCCTCTAAGAAAACAAGCATGAGTAAACTGGAAATAGTACAATGGAAATATACCAAGGGCATCCATGGATGTGAAAATTTAAGGTATTATGAAAGACTAAAATATCTGAACTTGTACAGTGTCTCTAACAGATATCTAAGAGGAGATATTATTTAGTTATATAGGGAATTTAGAGATATCTACCTCTGGGAATGTTTGGGGTTATCAAAAAGTACTAGAGAATTATCAGACAACCTATACAGAAGATTCTATAGGCATGAGAAGTGTATAAACTGGTTCTCTGACAGAGTAGCTAAAGCAAGGAACAGACTACCAAATTACATTAAAACAAATACTAGTTTAGATATTTTTAAGAGCAGCCTGGATACTTATTATGGGAAAAAGTGTTTTGGCATATTGGCAAGCTAGAAAGGCATTAATGCCCGTGCTTGAAATATTTGTATGTCTATATGTATGTATGTATGCATTGGCTGTCTGTCAGAACCCATACTGTTAAGGGTGGGAGTCTTTTCTCTAGACAGAAAACTATCACCAGTGTTATCTCACAGGGTTATATCCTGGGCCTAGTCCTCTTTGGTATGCATGTCTATGAAATAAAATCCAGTATCAAGGGACTATGGCTAACTAGGTTTGCTGATGACTGCAAACTGGAGGAGGTTATCATGTCTCATTCTGATACTCAGTTCTTCAACAAGGGCTGGACCACACAAATGCTTGGCGTGTCAAGCATGATGTTACCCTCAAAACCAAGTTTCCATTTGTAAATCTAATCATTACTTCCTATGATACTGACACCTTTCCACTTAAATTTGACAGTCATCAGGGACTTGGCAACATATTTTGATAACAGATCATGATATCTTCTCAGGGTCCAAAGAAATTACAGTCCCAGTTTTTTCATTCTTTATTAAGCCTATCATTGAATATAATGTACCATTCGGCATATACTTTGCTTATCTCCTAAACAAGCCTGATAGAACTCAACCTTTCTTTTCCCAAAGGATCTCAGATATCAGTATCCTAACCTACTGAGATAGACTAATAGCCCTCCTCTCTCAATTCAGTGGCATACAGACTCCTGAAAAGTAACCATTGCTTAGTCTTCATGCTGTGAAAGCTCCAGCACTTTTTGAACTTCTTCACCTAAACAAAACTAGTGGTAAAGCAACCGTCTGTTCTAGAGACGTAAACTTATACTATCACATCAACAACTTCAGATGGTATGATAGATACCTAACCCAACTTGTCACACATTTCAGGAATAGGTTGTCCTTACCTATCAAGCAGTATGCTTCCCCTGACTACATTTAAAACCATTCTGAATGACTGGATGGTCTGATCACAAATTTTTACTTGGGATATGTGGAGAAAGTGGAAAAAGTCTGTTTATTGATGGCATTTGGGTAGTCTCTCACCATTACTGGATGATGTGGCTTAGCTTTTTGATGGTCTCTTTGGCCATAAACATAGCAAGCAAGAAGCTATGAACAAATAACTGCAAGGTCAAACTAAAAGAAAGGAATCAAAATAAATCGGTCCATGATGAAAAAGAATATAACTCCCTTAAGGTGTATAAGCAGATTTTAAAACAACCTAGAGAAATTAATCTGCAGTCAGCATATTGGGCATAGACAATAATTTATCATGTCAAACAGAGGAAGGCACTATTTTAGAAGTACCACCAATTGATGCTTCAAGGAGATGATCATACTGATTGGCTGCCATGAATGTAAGTGGCTTTCAACAAAATCAAGATTCAAATTGGGAGTAATCCATACAGAGAAGGCATGGTGTTTCATCCAGATCAGTGTCCCAACCCAGACCCATGGTATCTTCAGAAGAAACTCAACAGAGAGGAGGACACTAGCATCAAAATTACTCTGACTTGGTATGTTTGAATCAAAACTTTACCCACACTTTATCAAGCATCCGGAAGCACAGAGAAACTCGTGGAACTGTGATAAATCATTTTTGCAACAGACCGTGATTGTAAACGGTCTTAAACTGATTTTCTGAACTACTATTTGTTTTAAGTAAAATAATGACATTTATCACTTCAAGATGTGGAATGAACATTTATGTTTTGAAGTCTTTAAAGTTATATTGTAGATTAATTAATTTTAAATTTCTTAATGACATCTGTAGCTTTAAATACTGTGAACATTAATACTTTTAGAAAGTAGAGTTTGTGTACTTCAGTATTACATACAAGTTCAAAAGTTTTTGAAAATGCTTTGAAATAGAAGTTGGGAGATCATGAATGTGCCTGTTAAATCAGTAATTTTATACCTTGGGAATTGATAAGCATGTTATTTTGGACAATCTCACTAAAGGTATTGATAACTACTACATGAAAGTACACAAAGGTGCTGATTTAGTTATCATGGTCAGTGAAAATGTTCAGAAGGTTGAGTGACACAAAATGTTACTTAAAAGTGTATATGAGGTGAGTGAACAGTGATAACACAGTGACTGAGACTGTACTTGCTGACATTTATACTTCCGTTTTTGTTATTTGATTCACGATATGAATTTTATTAAGGTCACCGATCCTTGTTTTTCAGTTTTTGGATTCCCAAGATCCATAATAAAATAAATGACATTCCATTCCACCCTACTGTGTCAGCAGAATATTCTAAAATACTTGTAATTTTAGTGGATAGAATGTTAAATTCCCACTGAGCTCCATACCATCTTATGTAAGAGATACTTTCCATTTTACTGAAAATATAAAGAATGTAGATGTTGAGTTAAAGGTTAATAGATTAGTTCTAGGCAGGCAGTTTGAGCAGATGTGTGTGTGTGTGTGTGTGTGTGTGTGTGTGTGTGTGTGTGTGTGTGTGTGTGTGTGTGTGTGTGTGTGTGTGTGTGTGTGTGTGTGTGTGTGTGTGTGTGTGTGTGTGTGTCTATTTATTTATAGCCAATTCATGCACCTTAAAAAGTACCAATAGATTTGCTTCTCATCTTCATAAAAGCATACCAGTCATCCCTGAGATAAATTTATATAAACCCATCCAATTTTGAAGATGTTAAGTTGAAGGAAATTAAGGTTTTACACCATTTAACATCTAGGCTTAAAAAAAAAAAAAAAAAAAAAAAAACGATAAACATGACTTTTTAAATATTTTTTACAGCTACAGGATGGTTTGGGTCATGTGATTTTTATACTAGTATATTCATTTTTTTTAAATTGTGTATTAATGATTGATGAAATCCTAGTGATGCATTTAAAGGATAGTCATAGGCACTTGTTGCAAAAACACAAGTTTGAATTACTGCTTTTCTAGCATAATAGTTGAAGTGGCAATTCCTCATACTTTGTTTTTATCTTTATGATGGAATGAGATGGCAGCACTTACAGGATGATAAGTTTTGGGTA